>NC_073745.1:84458665-84758665 GCF_029784135.1 Toxorhynchites rutilus septentrionalis
CTCCCCACAAATTTGTTTGCTATTGGCGATAGACGGCGAAAGAGGAGCTGAGTCAGAATTTTATAGGCACCATTCAAAATCGTGATTGCACGGTGGTTTTCACAATTAAGCTTGTAGCCCTCTTTTATACTTGGGGCGGATTACTCCTTTTTTCCACTCCTCCGGGAGCTTTTCCGTGTTGCAAATCCTTGCTTTCAACCGATGCATACATTCTATAAGTTTTGCCGGACCTCCTTCGAAGAGCTTCGCTGCTATCTATACCAGCTTTGTGGTTCTTTCGCTGATTAATGAATTCCTTAACTTCACCAATCGCAGGGTGTGGTACGACGTCGTTGTTCCGTTGTTCACGTTGTTCATACCCGATGACGGTCTCTGCTGTGCTGCTAATTGCTGCTTTCAGGGGACTCCAGCATTTTTAGAGGGAAGCAGCATTCCGTTCGTCTACTCCCAGTAATGCAGCTTCTAGACAATGTGAGTATGTTGCAACAACGTTTGGTCCTAGGCGGTACGGTGATCATCGATTATGTCTTATGTTTTTGACGACTGACAGTTTAGAACATCTGATAATAGTCTGAATCAATTTAGCGCCACGATAAGTTCTGATGTTGATATATGAGGAGCTCAAAATGAAAGAGTTAAGTTACATCATCGATTTCTCTACATCGACTCTCTCTTTTTTGGTCGTAACTTAGCTGCAAACACATTCTCAGCTGGATTTGACAATGTGGAAGAAAGGTCACAACCTTATCTATCGGGTTCTATAGCAAACTCAAATTGGAACATTTTTGCAGTTGTTATCAACTAGAAAGAAAGTTGATGAAGAGAAATCGATCAAATCACTTACACCCTTTTCCTTCTGAGCCCCTCATATGAAAAGTGCCGACAGTCGATCGAAACGTAGTCAATTTGTGTTTCCGTTTGCTGAGGTGATCTTAAGATATAGCGATACCTGGAGACAGTGCAGGAAGAAGATGCAACGTATAGCCTTGTTTTTGGTGGCAGCGAAGTCGATTAGTCTTAGGCCGTTTTCGTTGGTTCGCGGATGAGCATTGAACCTACTACAGGTGTGAATTCATCCTTTTGGCCGACCTGAGCATCCAAATCACCGTTGACGATTCTGATGTCGTGTTTTGGGCAGCGATCGTATTCACGCTCTAGCTGCGTGTAAAATTATTCTTTATCGTCATTGGTGCCAGCTAGATGGAAGCTGTGGACGTTAATGTTGAGGAAGTGGACTCGCATCCTCAGTTTGCACATCCTTTCGTTGATCGGCTACCGGCCACCGGCCAATCACCCTTCTCTGCATCTCCCTCATCACGATGGAAGCTGCAACAGGCTTGCGTGTATTGCTGATGGATGGTATAACCACCTAACATCAATTCTTGATTGTATCATCATTGTATTCTTTTGAATTTTATATAGGTATGAATTGAAATGATTTTAATTTTTTATTACAATTTTTATGCGATGCTTTCTCCGCTTGTAATTTTTTTTTGAACACGAATACGTTAACGGATTTGAATTGTTCATCATTTATCTAAATTTCATGCTAATTACATTTTACGCAGTACATTCCAATTATAAAAACTTACATATCAACACAGTTCTAAATTTCTTGTTTTTTCGCATTCAACGTTTGAAACGAATATTCTTGTCAGTTGAAAACGCCATAAATAATACGCAAACATCGTTACAACGGCGCTTCGAATAAATATATTTATAACGATGTCACTATCGGGCGGCTCTCTTTTCGACTACCTCCCACCCATGCAACGCCACCCACTGCCACATTCTCAGCCTCACACTTTACACTCGCTCTTTCACTCAGACTCTCACTCGTGCCACTTCGCGCTATGTAAATCTCTTCTCACCTGTAGTGTAGTGCATTCGTAGATTTTCTGCAGCAGAAACTGATCGCGCTGGTCATAGCAAATCGGTTCCGTAATTCCATTGGCCGATAAGCACAAGCGGCACATATTATTGCTGTTGCTGGAGAATCGAACAGAAAGAGCAAGCACAATAACACCGGTTGTTAGGCTCAACAACGATAACAACGTCCACAACAAGCTTCAGTGCAACGCACGAAGCGAATCATTTGTTTACTTAACAAAAATCTATCATAATCCGACTTACGCCATGATTATTGCTTCCTTCAGGAGGATTGTTTCCATAGCTTTCTTCCCTTCCAAGCTCTGCAGCAACTAGACGTTATCCATCGACCGAAACCAACGGCATTCTTTCCAAACAAACGCGCGATGTGACTTCAAGGCAATTGTTATTGTTTTCCCCAAGCGGTGTCTTGTTTTTCGCCGTTTCCGCCTTCAACTTTCATGTATTTATTTTATTATTTCTTCCACGGCAAAAGAACACTCATTCCGAAAGATGCACTTCGTCTTCTCCCTTCTTTGTGATTTTTATATTTATTCATGTTTCGGTTTCCAATTGTCCCCTTCGCTTGCCGCACTGACATATGCGAGTGCGTGTTTATAAAAGACGTACTGAAAATGAACGCTGGCTGGCCTTACCAACAATGGGTATGTCGTTTTAATTGTGGTTCGAAATACTTTCTAGAAGAAAGGATCTTGTGTCTTTATGGTGCGCATTTTTTGGGAGAGCTAAAATCGACTTCTACAGATTAACGGTCATTTTCTGCAGCAAATGACAAGTCCGCGTGAATGTTCTCGTTCTTTTTTGTCAATTGGCGATCTAATACCAGGGACAGACATACAGCTGTACTAGCGTTGTACGTGTACAGCGTTGTACGAGTACAATCGTAGCATGACAGACATACTTTGATTGTTTATTGTACCGCATGCCAAACTGACAATCAGAAATTCGACCAATTTTCACCACATATTCCAATGAAAAAGGTTTTTATTTAGCGTCCAAACTATCAAACACAACAAACAAGTCTCCAATCTGAGGTATACACCCCTATTCTGTAATTCGATCGATTCGAAATATTTCGAACGAGTTGATAAAATTCCATTCTGTATTCCGTTCGAGTAGTTTTTGCATTTCGTTCGATCTGTTTATCTTCGAACATTAAATGGGCAAAACGTTCGAAATAAGGAACGCAAAATTATAACTCGAACGAAATGGAAATCCGTCGGAATACAGAACATGAAAAGGGCTGATTAACTCAAGAGGAAGTCAATGAAAAGAATTTTACCAAGTGTTTTGATTCGGTTTACTCATGCTACCCACCACTAACCGTCTACGGCGCTGCGCACAGTACAACTGTAGCCATGTACAGCGATGAAACAGGTCGGTACAGGTACAGCGATTGTACCGAGTTGCTTGCGCTGTACAATGGTGACAGACATACAATTTTCGAAGTACAACGCTAGTACAGTTGTATGTCTGTCATAAGCATAACGCAAAACGTAAACGATCGGTGAGACATCTGGATTTTGTTTTATATATATATATATATATATATATATATATATATATATATATATATATATATATATATATATATATATATATATATATATATATATATATATATATATATATATATATATATATATATATATATATATATATATATATATATATATATATATATATATTAAATGGGCAAAACGTTCGAAATAAGGAACGCAAAATATATACAATTTTAACCTCTTTCAGTCGTTAAAATTGTATAAATGTAAGAAAATAAAATTTTATATATAAAATTGAGCAGAATTAAATTTCTTCCAAACTCATCGCAACCTAATAATCTTTTATGACTATTACACTGTGATTTATGGAAAGAACTACAAACCTTTCATAAATTCACATTGCAAAATTTAAAATCATCATCACTTTCACCGCAGCGCCGCCTAGGTGTAGATTTGTACGTTAGATCGCCAATTGATCACGATAAATCGCAAAATTCCAATTGGCACCATGACTGCAGCACAAAATTTTCCCCATAACGCAAATCCGATCCTAATTCCACTGAACTTATCGTTCGAGGAGATAATTTTTCATCCATACCATGATTTTCCACCTACGAGCTCCAACCAGAGCTGCGATTTGTCGTGAGAATCAAGTGATGGTACTCACACAAAGATAATCAACAAATTTTGTACTACGATTATCTTTGGTGACCATCCCAAAGCCAGTTCAATAGTGTGAGAAGAGTATTATCACAACACTAACACATGGTGAGCTTCTACTTGACAGTAGAAATCCGAGCTCTTTGGTGAGTGTCCTGTTGCTGAAATGTCAGAATAGTGCGACACTCAGAAGTCTAGCTGATGGTTTGGTGTTTGGCGATATTCACAACATTCGCCTCTTTGTGTTCGTTCTTTACGACCAGGGATGCCAGATGTGAATATATAGTTTCATTTTAAATATAATTTGAAGAATATTGTATTTTCAGGCATGTATTTTCTTTTCATCTTTTCAGATGGCCTTAATGTTTTTAGTGGCATTTCGCCGACTCTACGTAGTATTACACGTGTCATTTGTATTAGTACTTAGTTTGTGGAATGACACGCCTTGACTATCCCCTCTATTGCGGATCCCGATCGGGTTTGAAATTAGCAAAATAATGCATTTTGAAACCCGTTCGACTTCGATTTTTTTACCAAATTTGTTTCTCATCATTGCAACGGTGCTAAATTTGTAGACATGTTCGCAATTTTACTGATGTTGCCTATCCTGTTGCAGACTTATATTTTTAGTTACTAGCTGCAGGGATATGGTATTTCTACTCTTTATGACTTGATTCCCTACGCTAACAACCCCTTTTTTTATACATTCTCGCGGTTACAAAAATATCTGCCATTTATACACATCAACATTTCAATTTTTTGTCGAAGACTTTCAAAAAAAAACATCTGACATCTCTGGAGGTGATGACATTTAGAGCCCCCGCACACTACAGACTTTTTTTTTCAGCCGACAGTTTGGTCGGATCGGCGTACTGGTGCAAAAACCGACCCAATTGAATCGGTGTAATGTGCGCACATGCATACCTCTCCGTACTGATTAAGAAGCCGACCGAACTATCGGTCGACAAGTCAGTCTGCAGCATGCGGGGGCTCTTACTTTGACAAAGGCCAACACGAAAACAACAAGTCACCAAGTATTTTTGTATACATTATACATCAAATATTTTTGTGTACAATGGCTCTCTGGGTTGACCGCTACCGACCGCGCCAGCTGTTCAAACTGGACTACCACAAAACGCAAGTTACACATCTGATTAAGCTTCGCTCCCAGAGAGACTTTCCGCATGTTCTACGGTCCTTCCAGGCCAGTAAGAAAACTCGCATCATGTGTCTGCTGCGGAAACTTTACCAACCGGGCGCGGAACGGCTACGCAATGAGATAATCAATTTCACAACGCCCTCGAACCGGAAGGTGGAAATCAGGACCATCAGCAGTAATTACCACATCGAGTTGAATTCATCGGTTGCCGTGATATATAACAGGGTGGTCGTGTCGAATTTGATCAAGCAAATTGATCCCAGTGGGTAGAGGGAATATCAGACTCGTCTTGTCCGAAGTAGATTAGCTGACCAAAGATACCCAGAATGCGCTGAGAAGAACCATTGAAAAGTATTTGTCTACGTGCAGATTGATTTTGTGCACCAATTCTTCTTCGCGGGTTATTCCCGCGGTTAGGAGTCGTTGCTTGAGAATAAGAGTGCCGGCTCTATCTTAGGAGGATAGTCTTAAAATTTTGAATGTAAGATTGCAAGATTGCTGGAAGTGGTGAAGAAACAGCTATACGAACTGCTATCCCAAGGCGTTCTATCGAATGTTATAATCTGTGGATTGGTACCGAATCTGGTTAAAATTGCGATATGAGTCTGAAGACGCAAACGTTGAATTTTGTCGGGTATTATGAACACCGGATGCAGCAAGGAAGCAAATATATATTCCATCTGCAATTGTTCGTGGCGCAGTTAAAGGCACGGTATAAGAAGTTTCTCAATAAAGCCTCAATGGAAGAGGATGATTTTTGAGCGATTCTTTGAGATCGCAATTTTCTTTCGTTTTATGAAAAAATAAAATTTTTGTGTTCATCTCACGTTTATTAACTAAACTTCAATAGTTCTGGTAATGATTAACTCAAAATAAAAATACACGCCTTGTCGGTTTTCAATCGGATCGTTTTCATGATCCGCAAATAATTATGAAATGGTAAATTTATCAATATACTTAAATACCATTTCATTCAAAAACCATTATGCTGCACCATGTTCATTTGAAAATTATATTTAATGTAACTTTTAAAATCATGACACCATAAAATATTTTTTATTATATATGTCTGTTCATTTCAACTACAAGAAATAAATATTCGCTCGATTAATCGAATACTGAAGGACAATTGTTCGAATGAATCGAATATTGACCCACGATTAATCGATAATCGAATAAACGAAAAATTTAGACATCTCTAACAAAAACAACAACTTCTACTTCAACAAACGAATCTAAACAACCGTCGTGATTGTCAAAAATGATTGGAACTGTCTGATCACTCACATTTCTACTACCATCATACGCCACAACCACCGCTCTCGTAACGTAAAGTTGTAAACAGAGCGATCGGCAGTGAGAGGCATTGGAACCAACCGTCATTTGGTTAGGTGTCAGAAACAAGAGAGTGAGTATCACTACTGAATATTTGGATCTCACGTACCGTGAGAGGAATTGAGTGACTATGGTCAGCTTTTTTCTGACATTGACGGTGATGGATTGCAGCTCTGGCTCCAACAAGCTGAACGATCACTGCGCTATCTATCACAGTGCTAGATTTTCTCGAAGCTATTCCTTGAACGACACGCTGCTTGTTGGACTTGTGTTCCGCAACTATTCCTCTATTCGATGTACTTGAGGTTCTGCAAAATTCCACCAAATCGGAGGTTAGAGCAGAATGTGGTGGCCAACGGTCTCGGAAGTTATAAGGTTGCGAGGCTCTAATTAAGTTCCATAGATGCATGCTCTTGGACGGTATCGACCGAGAGAAAGTTATCGATGCAATTGTCATAATGGTTTCCAATTATATGCTGGAGGTTCGAGTTCGATTTCCGTTCTAGCCGAGGAGCCGAAAGTTGTATTTGGGCATGTAACTTTTTTCCTATTTTAGAATACTGTTCAATGAAATGTATAAATTATTGTTAGTGGCATAGAATGTTCATTGAATATAATGTATAAGATTTTTACCGGAATATTTTTATTCGATTTTAGTCCTTTTTGTCACCGGATTGAACGGATTCATATATCATTCGTCGCTAGCTTCATACGAGTGAAAGCAAACTACAAATGACTTTCATATAGTTATTCGCTTTTTTGTAAACTGTAAACTATTAACTATTGGTGGCTTATGGTTATTTTTTACAGTTGAAGTTACGAGAATATTTTTTTACAATATATGGACTGAACAATGGGGGCTATTCCGAGAGTCACTTCTCGACGTGACAGTCAAATTTGCGCACCTGTCGGTATTCTGGGAATCAATGTAAGTAAAAAATGTCAGATGCAATGAAATCTGTTCATTTGTCATTGTACTTCCGAGTCATCCAACTCTTAGAATTCGATAAGAATTGCCATGTAACTTCGAAGGGAAAAACATCACTTATACCGACTTGACTCTCAGAATAACCCCCGATATCGACTAGAAAACAAGTCGTAGGATGTTGCTAGGAATCATTCAATATCATGCCCCATTAAAAATACATCCAAAAATTCATCTTTCGGTCTGTGAAACCGTGCGCGAGTATACGAGTTATGATTTTGCACGCGAATAGAGCAGGGTTAATAACTCCGGATGTTATTTCAAAATGCTGCGAACTTTTAGAAATAACGGTTTAGTAGAATGATTTGGTCACCTTGAAATGTTGTTTTTTCATTGTAGAATCAGTTGACGATAGTTGATTGATGATTTATTCTTGCCCACGCAGAACAATACGCAAGCTTATCGCATGTCGCGCTTTGTTTCATGTCAATGTATCTAAAATTTACCTCGAACGCTATTCCGGTGGTCTTTTTCGCAATTGACATACACTCATGCTACGGCTACTTGTTGCACCAGCACAATTATTCCACATCTCATAACTGCATCCATCTGCCCATTGCACCGAATGAAAACAACTACAATAGAAACACTTGCATGTATCAAATATCATGCTACATGTTATTTAGTGTTATCTCAGTGGAATCGCGCATCTAGACATCGTTCGTACAACAAAAACCAACCAGCACCAAATAAGCGTTCAACAACATAGCATGCAAACAGAACTATACATTCGGTGGCTTGAAGCGACTAAGAATATAAATACTTCTCATCATTTTGCGCTGTTCTCAAAAGAAACGCCTTTGTTAATATTATTGGCCTCGAAAAGAGGCATTACTTTCACATGCTCGAGATAAGCGTAACTGTTTTCCTTAGCGGAGAAAGCTTTGCTAGTGGCAAGCGAAACTTAATCACATACAAAATTCTAGAACGACATTTACTTTCTTGGTGACTAAATAAAAGAAATAAATTCTGTCTGTTAATCTCAATAACCTCGAAAAGAGTTGCATTGCTTCATTATTTCCATCCATCCTTGTTGAAGGCAGTTTTGTGATTGACACGCGAATTCAAATAATTCACAACACTCCAGCACGACATTCAAAATGGTTTAGCTTGATATGCCACAAATAATTATGTAGCGCAGCTCGACGCATTGATGCAAGGTCAAAGGCACCAACGAAACCCTCATGACGACGAAAAACAAGCGATGTTAACTGTTTCGAATAAAGGAAAAGTCTGATTCCTCTTCCGCTACCTCCCTCTTTGTTTAAATTCATTATTGCGGCTGCATAATTTGCACCACCAAACCATCGTCCGTTATAACGGGTGTTAAATAAAAAATGAGAATTTTTTCAATACCTTTCAGTAACTCAAATAAAGAGCGTAAATTTTCTTTCTCCAAGAAAATTGCTCTTTGGGATCCCTAGAAACAGTAGGCGTGTTTGGTTTTGCTAGTTTGAATTTAGTCAAAGCAAAAATGGCGTCGAAACAGCACGTGCCCCGCGAACGCATTGTACGGTTCTACGAAACGCATTTTCAGCAAGGAATAAAGTTCACGGTGGTACATTTTAAGGAAGAAAATGTATCTGTCAGTACGGTATATTGTATCCTGGGTTCCCTGAACGTAGAGCGGAAAGTCGGAAGTGGTCGTCCGGTGACGATAATGACGAAGCAGAGGAAGACATCGTTTGACAACATGGACGCAACCAGCCTGCGTGACGCCGGTCGGAAATATGGCTGCTCCCACGTATTGATCCATCGGACCCTCAAGATGGAAGCAATCGTCTGCAGGAAGAAGACGAGGTCGCCGGAGTACACGGAGGAGCAGATTGAGACGGTTAAATCACAGTGTCGGTGGATGACCAAAAAATATCGCGGGACGTCTTTCGTTCTGGACGACGAAAGCTATTTTCCGCTGTCCAAAACGCATATTCCAGGAAATGATAATTACTACTCCAGCGACAAGTCATCCACACCGCCTGAAGTGAAATACAAGTTCAAGCACAAGTTTGAAAAAAATGTTATGTTGTACATCGCCATTTCCGACCGGGGCATTTCAAAGCCTTGGTCAAATCCTCGATAAAATCCTGCTGCCGTTCCTGAACGAGCATGGATGGGAAGTACGTCTTCTGGCCGGACAAGACGTCTTCCCTTTACGCCAAGAAGACGCTGGCGAATCTTGAGGAGAAAAAGATACCGTTCGTGCCGAAAGATCGTAACCCAACAAACTTGCACCAGTGCCGCCCAATAGAGGATTTCTTTGGCTCACTCAGTGCCCTAGTGTATAAAAACAATTGAAGGGCCAAGGACACGAAGCAACTGACTACAAGAATCCGGAATTGTATCCGGAAAATGGACGTAAGTGCCGTACAACGTTCTTGTGAGAGCATCGCGACAAAGTTGCATCGAACAGCAGACCACGGCCCTTACTCAAACATTCACTGACATTTTTTTGAAGAAAATACATTATGTTATTAATAAAAAATACTGAAATCGATGAAAAAGAAAAAAAAATTATATGTAGTTGAAAAAAATCTCAATTTTTATTTAACACCCGTTAGCATCTAAATATTAGGTGATTGTTGCATACGGGTTATGAAGCACGCTCGTACACACACAAAGCCATTAATCGATGGCTTGAAGAAACTAAATATACACACACTTATCTCCGCTTTGCGCTCTTTTCAACAGAATCCCTTTCTATTAATATTTCCGGTCTCGATTAGCTTAGCTGTCATCCTTGGTGGAGATAGTTTTGCTACTGGCATGCGAAACCAAATCACACACAAATAACAAAAAAAAACACAAATCACACACAATTATTTTCTTGGTGAGCCGATGATAGCCTAGTTTGATGTAATAATTCCAATGCCAGAGATATCAGTGAGTAATTAATTAGGTCGCGTCCACAATTCCATCCATAACGAAGACATGTGATGACGTAAAAAAAAGAAGAACAAGCGACGTTCATTGCTTCGTATCTAGAACGATACTGAAAGTTTACCTCAGCGAGATCTAATATTTATGGTCTAGGAAAATATTCCCCTTCGATCTTAATCTTCTTCTTTTCTTAGTTCATGGGGACTTTAAATCATTCCCCTTCGTTGTTCGCCGATAAGTTGCTCGCTATTGACGGTAGGGGTAGGGAAGCTCACAAATGAGCAGAAGAAATGTATGGGAAAAATTGAAATGCTTCTAGTTTCCATCAATTTAAACCGTTTACACACCAGGGGATTGTTATATATATAGCATAACAAACAAATCTTAGGAAATTTCCGATTCGTTTGGTATGTGAATCGCCAAAATCCGTTCGCGACAAAAATAGTTATTAAAGTTAACTTTATTTCAAAAAAACGTGACCTGTTCTCTGATTCGGCGCCCTTAATGAAAGACGTAGTTCTACATCAAAAAATCTCTCGACAAGCACTGTGGTCACGTGTATTGTAGAGCTTGCAATTTAAGCCGGATTTCGGCGTTATCAGTTACTCGGTTGCGAGTAAACGTCAGACGATCCGAAGAATTACGAACGTACCCATACCGGGAAATTTGACATCTGATGATCAAGAAGAATCGATCTTGACGTTTGGCGTACTTCACATAATAGTCATGATTTAGAGCACACACGATTCTACTAACGGGTGTAGAATAAAAAATATGGAATGCGATCAAAGATTGCGTCGAAACAACAAGCACTCTGCGAGCGCATTTTATGGTTCTTCGAAAAGCGTGAAATTTAAGGAAACTGTAAACTGTAAACTGTAAACTTTAGTAGACCACTTTTGGGACCAAAATGTGTCGGTGAGCACTGTTTACCGTATCCTGGCATCCCGGAACGTCTCCCATTTCTACATTCACAGAACCCTCAAGCAGGAGGGCATCATCTGTCGGAAGAAAACTAGGTCCCCAAAGTACACGAACCAGCAGATAGCGACCGTGAAGTCTCAGTGACGAAGAATTATCGCGGGACGTCTTTCATGTTGGACGACGCGAGTTATTTTACGCTGTCAAAGGCAATGCCGGTACTATAACAGCGACAAGACGTCCACATCCCCGGGGTGAAGTACAAATCCAAGCATAAGTTTGAGAAGCTATGCTGTGTATTGACATCTCTGATAAAGGAATTTCAAAGCCCTGGTTTAACAAGCCGAGCGGACTTGCCATCAACCAGAAGGCGTACCAGGAGGAGTTCCTGGAGAAGGTTCTAGTTCCGTTCTTAGAGGAGCTTCATTCTGATGGGAAGTATGTCTTCTGGCCAGACAAGGCGTCTTCCCATTACACCAAGAAAACATTGGCGAACCTCGAGAAAAAACAGATACCGTACGTACGTATTTCTTTTATCTTAAAACGATTTGTTTGCTGTTTGTCAAAGGGTGAGTATTCGATAGAACTCTATCTGCTCTGCAAAACTATGTCAATTGTGTTTTTGATTTATCTATTTTTTTATTAGTTTTGAGGCTCACAAATGGAATACCCAGGACGCAAAAATCAATATTTACGACATCTGCTTCTTTTTGCTTTTCATCGAGGTCAAAAAGCTACCGAAGCAGCCTGGGAAATTTGCGACGTGTGCAGGGAAGGTCTTCAGCTCGGAAATGGTTTGCAAAGTTAAAAAATGAATTTTCAATTCTATGAAGAGCGTCTCAAATCACTCTTGAAGGATGATCGCCAAATCAGTCGTGAATTGGTGGAAAAAAATGAACTGCGGCGAATTCACTAAAGTCGCTTTTCACGCAGTTTTAGGAATTTACGCGTTTCTTTACGCGGATTTCGGAATTTACGCGGATTTCTGAATTAACGCGATTTTTTCGCAGATTTCGGAATTTACGAGATTTTTTTACGCGGCACGTACCGCGTAAAAAGCGATTCCAGTGTAAACAGATTTTATGTGCTAATTGATGTGACTTTTCACGAAATTAGTTTGTATTGTATCACTGATTAGAAACAGATATCATGATTGAAGCATGCAAAAAAAAAAAATCAGTTAATCATTTGTTAGAATGTGGATCGCATTTTAAACTAATAATTTACTGTTTATTAGATTTTACACGGATTTTGAAATTTACGCAATTTATTTTTACGCGGTTTTTGGAATTTACGCGGCTTTTTTACGCGCCACGTATCCCTCGCGTAAAAAGCGTCTCCAGTGTATATAGTTGAATTACTTATTGATATAA
This sequence comes from Toxorhynchites rutilus septentrionalis, assembly GCF_029784135.1. Classification (NCBI taxonomy): domain Eukaryota; kingdom Metazoa; phylum Arthropoda; class Insecta; order Diptera; family Culicidae; genus Toxorhynchites; species Toxorhynchites rutilus. Next base: position 84,471,368 of record NC_073745.1, read on the forward strand.
TTATTGTTTTTTCAATAAAAGCTATGCTACGAACTTATTTCCGAACTCAACATTTATGGCGGAAACATAACGCAAACAATTTCAATGCGAAACCAATACAAATATAGCCTAAAATGGAGCCAAAAAAAATTCATCTTCAGGATATATACCACTTTGGCGGTTGGAAAATGAGGATTTTATTTACAAAATTAACAGAAGTTTTTTATAGAGCCGCAGTAGAGACTCGATGAAAATACTGCGCGTCGGTTTTCAATATTGCTAGGGGGAGATTGTTGTCTTCATGCGTTGTCAATGGTGGAACAAATTTAGAATCGCTTGTGGCTGCAGTCCATAATTCTTTTCAGGGCCACATTCTACCTAAAATTATTTCAATAAGTTCGATGCATTCTCATGTAATATTCCTGTCCACCACTGCAGCAGGCTCTTGTTGCTAGAATAGGTTCGTTTGTTTATAACATGGTGTCGACATGGTACAAACGCGCCGTAAATCGATCCTTCACTCTCGCAATGAAAATCCCGGATCATCCGCACGTGACTTGGACGAACTGTTGAGTTATCCGGGTCGGGTATGACGGGATTCACGAATGTGACATTAAATTATAGGCAGTTTGAGACCATTGATTCACATAGAACATGGATGGCTACCCTGTTTCGGTACGACTCATAGATTCTACATCTTCTATTTTATATGAAAAAATTTAAAAAAAAATTAAAATATGTATTTTGGATATTGCAAATTAAAGTTTTTTTTGTAAATAAAAAATAAGAGTACTATTTTTTTTCTCAGTGTATATGTTTTTCATGTTTAGTTATCAATACGCTATAATTCTTTTTAAGAAACTATTTCGGTACGACTCATAGTTTTTTTAGATATAAATTATCAAAGATTTCTCCTACTAAAATCGATACGCCCTTTTCAAAAGTTACGCTTGAGTCAAAGAATTCCCAATTGCTGTGGAAAACTCATATTTTCTCCAACCCAAACGGAATACAAACTTTCATTCGAATCAAAAATACATGTTTTTAAAATCTGCATTTTTTTGACGATTTCATTTGGAATTGCACGATTGAGGAATATTGGTCGTTTGTGAAGAATAAAATGAGGATGAAAGATGAAACTGGAAGTTCAAGGACAGTGGCGTCGAGTGAAGCTTTTGCACCCGGGCGGAAGAGTAGATTCGCACCCCGCTTTCGCCAGAAAAGTAGAAACATTTGCACCCAGGGAAGAGTCTGCGTCGCACCCGGGGCGGAAGAGTCGATTGGCACCACCACCCCCCCCCCCCTGCCATAAATCATATTTATCCAATTTCTTCATATAAATTCGGTTCATTCTGCACCCCTAAAATCGAGCACCAGGGGGCGGTCCAGCCACCTTCGCACCCCCCAGTCGACGCCACTGTTCAAGGATAAATAAAATTTGGGTGACAAACCGTGTTTAAAGTAAAGTTCTAGCAATGGACTATGAAAAAAATCTAAAAATTCATTTTCGATATTTTGAAAAACAAAAAATCAAATCCATAATTTTACTCTAAGGCATGTTGCACAAAATACGTAATGCTAAAAATCCGCATTTTTCATTTTAGGTATCAGATAAAATATGATCAATTCAGTTAATTGAATCTGAAATTGACTTGGTTAGGAATATATTATTTAAGTAAGTCTAGAGAAACTTTGGAAAAGAGGGAAAAAAACATTCTTCTCTCGTAATATTTTTGTCCACTATGCATACGCACATCATGTTATTATTTAGATATTTCAAAACATGTAGCTTTAAAAGGCTGTATAATTTATCTTCATGCATTAATTATTCAAGAATTTACAGCGTTTCAAGAATCACTTAGGAATTTCGATGTCGCACTTTGCTTCTCTACTATTTGTTCGAGTGTAACATTAAATTTTCACCCCACGATTTAGTTTTCCGGTCCCAAGCACTCAACCACTTGCTGCATTGGACATAACTGAGCTAATCCAAGGCATCTTCACCTTGCATGTGTATTTTGAGGGACGAACAGGTGAAAAATGAAATGCTCTGTAGCATAAATTAAACAAACAATAAACTATCCGTTAGATTCTATCAACAGGGAGCTACTGAAGCGTAAACTTTCATTAAAAACGACCTGAGATATGTTCTAATCGGCAAAGGTATTTGATCATATGAATTTATTAAATTACTTTTTTCCGTTTAAATATCGATATATTCTAAGCAGAGCACAACAAATTAAACCAAATCGAAACACACGTAAAAGCCACAACTACATCAGATAAACGGTTTATCGATAATCAAGATTATCTGAAATGAATATGCGAAATGCAAATGCAAAGACCGCAACAGGAAAGCGTTCGTTTGCGAAAAATGAGGGAGATTTAAACACATAAGCTCCCTTTTTCTCGTGGGCTTATACTGGATCAGAGAGAAAAAAAGCAGACATTTAAACCGGTCAGTCTTCCGCTCCATCCGATTCGTCTTTTATTACGTTACAGGACCATCGGAGCAAACAAATCGTTGACAGGATAATAATGCGCAGAACGATGCGAGAAGAAAATAGCAAAACTAGCTTTTCCTTAGCCGATTTTCTTTTTATCTCGTGGCTCAACATACTTGCTGCTGCTGCATATATACTTACAAAGGACCGTTTCATTTAAACGGGCAGCAAGATTTATGATTTACACCCTTATGAGCTGAAGCCTGGGCCGCTGGGTATGTACGAATATACCTGCGGTAGAATTGCATTCATCCACTCGTATTCATTCGATGGGTACTTTTATCGTTCCTCTCCGATCACCTCGGCACATACATTGTAGACTCGAGTGCGCTACAGCTGATTCGAACCCTCATGTATATAAAACATCGTTATGCTGTGCATTGTGTCTCCTCGGGCGAATGCCAGTGGGGAATGGTTTTCACTCGGTGGCATTCCCTCCAAATTCGGCGCTACGTACATCGGAAGGGACAGCTGTAATCGAGGACACGTAGCCTTCGGTGTGGTGATAGAGAGTGAGTCCCGTGCGCAATACGTATATTGCGCGACGATGATTGCATGTGAATTGGATGTGGGAAAAAAGGATCACCAATACATGCGCAAGCAACTTTTTACTTTTGTTATATTCTTCGGTTATAGGAAAATATATAATTCGGTTATAGGAAAATATATAATTAAAATCAATCTTATTTATTTTTTTACAAATAAAACTCCTGAGACAAACCAGCCGAGGAGACTGAAGTTCTCAAAAATAGAGAACAAATAAAAGTTATAAACATTCTACATTTGCATTTCATCGAATACAAAGTTTCAATGATTGTACAGCCTTTATTATGTTATGACTATCCGAGCAGACGAATTGCAGTCAATGGCCTGGATCTCCGGAATTCACCGGAGAAACATTTTTTTTGTTTTGCATTTCTTCTTTAGATACTGTCGTGATTTTGACAGTTCAGTTTTTCTAACAGAAATTTTTATTCAATTTATATCATCATGAAATAATATTTTTAGCAGTATTTTTCATCTGTCATTCCTAAAAATCCAGAAAAAGATCACACAGCAATTCAGTGAAATCGTAAATGATTTACAATTTAAAACACATTTCTCTATTTCCTCCATGAGCGTACCATGGTTTTCGTAAAAGATCTGCACAACTTCCAAGTGTGTTCATGATAGAAATGGGAAATGAAACTGAACACAAAAAACTGCCAAAATAGTACATGTATCAAAAGTGTTGCCAACCAAGAGTTCAATACCTCTATAAAATATTTAGAGATGAGCCTTTGGCTGAAACTCTCTTTAATAAAGAAAAAAAACCTCTATAAAATGCTTATTACAACCATGGTTTTTAATCGATGCGAGATATTTGCCTCGATAACCAACTGACAACGCTTTGGCGTACTCTCTACGAGGTTCCGGAGGTGTTGAGGGTCAAGCTCGTCTCAAGCCTTCTTTAACGCATCAAAATAGTTTTACTTGTTCGTACCGTCAGTTTCGTCTACCTTGTTGTTCAAAATCACCCATAAATGCTCAATAGGATTCAATTCGGGGCTTCGAGGTGTCCACACCATTTTTTTTTATCCCAGCCCAGTCCACGAGAAACAGCTCCACATCATGATGCCTCCACTACCTTTCTTCATAGTCGGTTGTAGATGCCGTTTCTGGAGGCCCTAGTCACTCTTCCACCATACTCGGAGTCGCCTTTTCTTGTTGAACAACTCGAACTTGGATTCGTACGACCAAATAACGCGCTTCCAGAACTCCAGCGGCTTGTTGACATGGTCCCTCGCAAACTGAAGTCGTTTTATTGGCAAAGCAGCTTCAGGTCCCGTTCCACCAAATGGTGGTTCAGATCCAATCTTTCTTTAATCGCCCGAATGGTCTTTCGTGGAGTTTTCTTCACTACCCGGATGATTGGCCTGCCCGTTCTTGCGTCAGTCCAACGTTTCGGTTTTTTTCTAATTTTCCGATCGATCGACCGCGCTGCCGATTATCTGATGCTTCCGAATAACCTCAACATTAAAAACATGTCATTACGCTCGAAAAGTTGACTAAAAAGCTGAACATTTTGTTCGTGTCAGATGTAAATAACCAGCTGTCAAATCTAAGGGGTGCATGAAAATGAAGAAAGCACTGTAAAACAATTTACGCAAGTGGATTTCTTTATGTCATACCCTAAAAGTACCAATTTAGAAACAAAAGTAATTTTTTGTTTTTTTTTAAATCCACGTAACGTAAAAAACAAATACAATCAATAATTACAAAAACAAAATCCAAAATTTTTGCAAGTGTCATATTTTCCCAAAAAAAAAACTAATTGGCTTGATTTGATTTGTCGATCATCTAAATTGGTCCAGTAGTTCAAAAATTATGAATTCTTGAAAAATAGTAAGCAACATGCAGAAATTTATATTTCATTTGTATGGCACCATCTATAGTTATGAAACACTTATTTTTTTTTTGTTTCGCGCCTGAACACAACAATAAAGTATAAATGACCAGTCTTTTAAATGAAGACAGTTATTATAACCTACACTATATACTTCAATTTAACCGACTTCTTACATATCTCTGGAAACTCAGAAAAAGGAATGGTTTTATAGTTGTTAAACGCAGTGTATATGGATTCTGATTGAAAAATGCAGTTGACGTTATTGATGAGCAGTAGAACAAAGCATAATCAGTTTAGTCATTTAAATGAGTCAATATGCGATTAGCGGTTTGATTATGGTCATACTCAACTCGGAACGAAAAGAATGGTTTAAGCTCTTTGAATCGCTCAAGATTTTGTTTAACAACTGCCTCCAAAGAAAGTCATCTCGTTGCGTTGCGGTCAACGTTTTCATAAATCAAGATATCTGTGTATGAACTGTAATAAATTCAATATTAAGAATTAAATTTAAGGAAATTCTTCAAATTTTTCATCTTCGCTGAAAATGTGTAATTCTGTATCTGAAATTTTGCGAAAAATCTGTAATAAAGAATATTCTGTATATGTGGCAACCCTGCATTCCACCATGGAGAAGTTAAATAAGTCATAAAGTCATTCACAATGAAAACGAATTCACGCAAACTTTTGTGAAATCATTTGCGAAAGAGCGAAAAAAGATAGAACTTCCCAAGCTTGTGCTGCGAAAAAATACAAACTCGCGTTGCTTTGACAGTAGAATCTGTCCACATCAGAAAGTTGGAACAATATAATCAAGATGGGTGCCACAAGATATCATAATTGTTGCTTTGTTTCACATCGATGAAACGATCCAAGCTATATTTCAGCTGGCTGACTTTCGCTGCAGGATAATAAATAATTTTCCGATTTGTTTTTATACTTTACTGAATTGTCCAGTATTGAATTGTATCGAATTCGACATATAATTGAACTCACATTTATAAGTAATATGAATTTGTTGGCGATAGTTTGACAGATTCGCATGATTTCGTAGTTCAATTTGAATGACTTTAGCGAAATCATTTCGCATGAACCGATTTCGCATATGAAAAATTCTTTCATTCTAAAACAAACTTAAGTAGTACGTAATTACTTAGAATTTTTTAAGAAAAATGTTGAATCCCACGAAAAACTCAATCGAATTTTATGGTCAAAAATTAACTTTTTGGCACTCGGTCGTTTCTCCGTTTTTCCGTAAACTCGATTGTTGATAAAAATATTTTTTTGTAAAGTAAAGATTGGTAAAAAGTATGTTGTATCTAATTTTTCAATTGAACGGTAAGGATTTTGATGGTATTGCGTGATTAAAAAGTGTGGAATTGAAAATGGTTCTTTAGCAACTGTTATTTAAATTCTGTTGGGAGTGCTAAATACGGCATCAAAACATTGCATTTTTTGGACCTAGTTTGATTGTCCCATCTTTTTATTAATTTTTACCGTACTTTTGAGTATAATAAATAAGTATTTTTAATAACATTCTATAACTTCTTGTACTATGCGATTTATTTGAAAACCTATGTTTCAATTTATGGTCGCATTTTACAAGAGATCAGCTGGTGACCTTTCAAACATCTATTGGCCTTGTTGATAAAGATGGTAAAACTATCACTAAAATTGCTGTTCATTTCAATGATTTTGGAATTCTTCAACATAAAAAGGAAGAAGTATTTTGGACTAATGAGGTGTAAAGTGTTCTCAAAAATCTGGTTGACTCAGGTGAAATACAGGAGGGATAGTCTAGGAGAAACACAACAGTATAAATGAATTGAATTGAAGTCCATTCCTGAATGTAAAGAGATTTAAAGTAGCATTAGTATAAAACATTTGATGAAAACATTTTGTTTGAGAGTATACAAGAAAAAACTTGTAGTAAGCCAAAAGAAAGTTATATTCTTAAACGGTTTTATTTAGCTTGCCCTGTAACATGTTTGTAACATGTTTGTCTGTAGCGCTGTCCCACATTAATACAAATTTGACCCCCTTCCTGTTGACCGATTGATCTGAAATTTGAATTTCCATTATCCGCATTTAATGGTTTCATTATATGCCTCACGATTTTATTTTAGTCTCATCAATGTCCTTGATTAATGAAGGAAGGTATGATAACTGCTAACTGCTACTTGCCTAGCTATTTTCTAGCTTTTAGTACATTTTCTGTATTATTATTCTGTTTAATCAAAAAGAAACCGTTTAATTTAAAAAGTTTTTTTTCACTTATTTTATTATAATTCGGAAATGTACATAACATTTTTTCCCGATCATTCCACAATAATTTATTGAAAAAAACACCGTATAAAAAAATAGCTCAAACAACGATGGGTTAACCATGCTTCGAACACCGATACCGGCCAGTCCCGCGCAATAGAAGACTTTTTAACGGTCACGTCGGCGCACGCCGACGAGGGGGAATTGCAATCGTACGCCTGCTACCATATCCTCTGCTGGGGCACGAGACACACATGATCTCTATCTCTGACAGTCGACGTGTGTGAGTGCGCGCGTAAGTTGTGTTTATCGTGCTTGTCCTGTTTTCCCCGCACATCCCGATTCCGTCTTGTGAGAGTGTGTATCCTGGTACTGGATAAGCCACGGGAGCCGCGTTACTTAAAGGTGAACGAATTCACCGTCCTAAGGAAGGGATCTTTCCCTTGAGTTGAATCTACACCGACGGGAAACGAACGAATATAACAGGATAATGATGCGATCATTGTGTGAGTGGACCTTTTCCGTTACCGCTTTTTTCGCTTATTTCCTTTCGGAAGGTAGATTCCGAAAGACGATGGAAAACTAGGGGATCTCTGATCTGAGCTCGAGCCAGGGTCTTCACTTCGTTACAGACCACCGCTAAAGAAAGTTCGTTCAGGGATCAGAGAGGCGGTTCGTTACTGCTCTCCGAAGAAGATACAGAGACCGTTATGGAATAGGCGCGCGAAAGATTTTATTTTTTTGTTATAACGAAGGAAAGAAACGTTAGGGAAACTGTGTGTAGTAGTGTTTTTATTTTATTTTGAGAAATTATCTAGTTCTGTTACGACACGAGTTATATTAGCAAGTTTTCTATTACATTATTTTTATTCAATTATTTATCGAAACCAAACCGCGAATTTCACGTTGGAACTGTGGTCAAAACTTTAGCGTGTTAATTTTTCGTTTACTGTTTTTGTAAGAACACCACTTTTTTTAAAAACTTCAAATTCTATCAAGTTCAACCCCTTAAACCGTTCACAAAAACCCGTTATAAATGTTGAAGATGTCATTCTCGAAGGCAAAACTGAAGAGATTTAACGACGTTCCAGGTAAGTGTGGCTACGTGATGTGGTGAACAGTTCGAAGGATTATATCTTGTTTTTTGTTAGTGAACAAAGTTATGGTTGCGGTTTGTGGAGATAATTCTTTCAGAATTATTCTCGTGCTCGAGTGGATAACTTTGATTTATGATGGTGCCGTTATCGAATTGAATTTGAAAAGGTGCAATAATCTTGTGTTACGACTTCTAACAAATAAAGCAGAGCAATGTACAGTGTGCGACAGTATGAGAAATTCAAAAACGATTCATCTTTCCCGTCTGGAACCAGAATTCAGTCGGTACCGTAGGGTTTCACCAATCGTGGGAAAATATGTTGCAACCAGCATTTTCATGAGGCAAATATACCTGCGGATAAAAAATCTTATTCAACAAATAACGGAAAGGGGGAAACGTGAATTCAGAGTGAGCGAATGGATGCTTTGTGATGATTATGCTGGTATTGCTCGAAGGGAAAGGCAGTGCGAGCGGATATGTGCCATTCCGACCCTCTTTTTTCGATTCTAGACCAGTCACAGGATATCATTGCGAGATTTTATGTATTTTGAACAATTGCGCTGGAAGTAACTTCGTTGTCATGTTGGAATTGCTATTCCAATTCCATTGCGAGGCAGGCATATGGGAATGATTGGGTCCCTGATATTCAGAGACAACTCGTCGAAGGACAAGGGCATATACGCTCTGTCCAATATACACCGGCAATTTGTATTCCTAAAGAAAATGTTTTTTTTATCATTTAAATTTATATTAACGTCTTCAAAATTGGGCCCATCCGAAGCAATACACTTTTTCCAACAATTTTTATCCAGTCATTAAAACATGTTTTATATCTACATCCAAAAGTTGTCTCCAGTTTACGCAACGGATTCGTTTTTATATCTTGGTGCAATTCCAAATGAAATCGAACTAAAAATGTCGATTTTAAAAACTTGTATTTTTGATTCGAATGAAAGTTTGTATTCTGTTTGGGTTGGAGGAAATATGAGTTTTCCACAGCATTTGGGATTTTTTTGACTCAAGTGTAACTTTTGAAAAGGACGTATCGATTTTAGTAAGAGAAATCTTCGATAGTTTACATCTCAAAAACTATGAATCGTATCGAAATAGTGTCTTAGAAAGAGTTATAGGGTATTGATGTTCAAACGTGAAAAAAATATACATTGAGAAAAAATTAGTACTCTTTTTTTATTTACAAAAAAACTATAATTTGCAATATCTAAAATACATATTTTTCAATTTTTTAAAAAAAATTTCATATAAAATATAAATCATGTAGAAAATTCAAAAAATGGTTACAAGTACAATTATTATTTTCGACGAACTTTGAGGAACATCGCATTTTTATGAATTTTCGAAACTTCGAATTTTTGTATATTAACAATCATTTTTAGCCACAAATTATGAATCCTGATGTGATTTGAAATAATCTCCTTCTAAATGCAGCCATTTTCGAGATATTTAAAAAATATATTTCTAATTTATTGTCTTTTTTATAGTAAATAGGTTTTTTTAACACATTATGGACAGCACGTTTTGGGTCAAACTTGTACGCTTCATTTGTTCGGATTCCACGAATGAGATCGTTTCCTTCGGTGTGGATGAGACGAAGGCGAGCCATCGGTAGGCCGTGTTAAATTCTTGGCAGACCAAGAATTTGACCATCAAGTGTAGAAAACACGTGTGTGATCGTGATCCATCCGTAATAGACGGAACGCGAAACACGAGATAACTCGTGAGCGGTAGGGGTTTTTGGGGTCGGGGAAGGTTCTTATGATAGTTCGAGACCCCTCCCCCCTTTCTGTTTCATTTGTATGGCGTACTGCCATACAAATGAAACACAAACTTCTGCATAACTCGAGAACTAATCAAACAAATTTGGGATGTAAGGATTTTTGGGTACGAGAAATTATTCTGTGATTTTATGACACCCCTTTCCTCCACTAGGAAAGTAGAGGGGGTGCCATAAAAATAATGCACATATTTCAACATATTTCAACCAAACGTGACAATTGAAAATTTTAGGAAAATTCTGAAGGAAAATGGGAAAATTCGAAAAATTCATTTCGCATGTGTTCTACAATTACATATTGACAAGCGTTGTTAGTCCATTTGATGTTTGCGGTAACGAAATTGATCTTCGTTCGAAAGTGGAAATGGATTTTAATGTGATAAAACGCACTTCTATACAGTCTTCTTTCTGTATAAATAAATATGGATCGCCAAATATGTTGATAAGAGCAAAACTCAAGAAAGGAATTGTCCGATTTAGGGCTGTCTTCATCTGTTAGAGAACACATTTCGATAGGAACAAAAGTTCCCCCTACATTCATGTATTTGCAATGTCGATTCCCCCAGACAGCTTGGTTTTGATGTCTCTGTTAGGGAACACATTTCGGTAGGAACAAAAGTCCCCCTACTTTCATGTATTTGCAATGCCGATTTCCCCCAGGCATCTTAGTTTTGATGTCTCTGTTAGGGAACACATTTCGGTGGAAGCAAAAACTCCCCCTACTTTCATGTATTTATAATGCCGATTTCCCCCAGGCATCTTGGTTTTGATGTTTCTGTTAGGGACCCGCCGCATGTGTCTTCAATTTCGACCAATCAGAAGTGGGTATTTCCGTTAGGATAGGGGTTGAGATTTTTAAATCGTTCGATAGTTGGTTTCAGGACATATATTATTTTCTTCAAAATAAAAAATTGTTATGGAGTACCGAAATCGATTGATGCAAAAATTTCATCAATCCATCTTGAAATGACTGAGCAATAAGCGTTTGAAAATGGACAATTTTCACGATATGCTCGATTTTCGATTTTCAATTTGTACCTCAATATGTTCCCGAAAGACGTAATCCTACGTCAAAAAAGAATATAACGGAGCAACATGTTTTTTGCAAGTGGATGAAAAATCTTGCACGAGAATTGTGTCTGAAACTAATTTGATATTATAATGTCGAGTTTTGGTAGAAGTACTGAAATTTTATAGTAAAAAATAATTTTAAAGAGTAGATTCGAAGATCAATCAATGAACAGTTCTGCGATTGGACTCATGAACGTTCGCTTAGTAAGAAAACGTGGACGTGATAACGAAAAATAAATTTTGGGCAGGACCAAGTTTGCCGGGTCAGCTAGTAAACCATAAAATCGTCTTGACTTCACCGATTAGTTTGGTGATGACAACTAAATTGGCGGCACATATGACTCGCGGATCATATCTTCTTAGCCGGGGCCTGTATAGAACAGATTGAACCAATTTTTGTCCATTCGGGGCCACAATGACATACTCTCCTCAGACAAGCGTAGATTTTTCCGACTTCGTCGAAGCCCCCTGATATGTTCTAACCGACTTCTACATCTTGCATGCTGCGAAGAACCTAAAAATACATCGTGTATGAGTAGTAGCTTATTTATTTCATTCCCTTCTATAATTGCAACAACAATTAGACTCACTTCTACGTACCCCATCGACATTTCCTTTCCGCTACGAAGCTAACCTCACAAAGCAAGTAACTCACCCAGAACGCAGTCTTCCATGCGCAGAATGTTGCAGCTTGCCTCTCGCAAGCTTGGTGCAGTGCACCCCGGGAGTCAAGGGTCTCGGTTATGTTTCATTTTTCTTGTAATGTTTCTTATCACCAGTGTCTGTCACTTGGCACCACACGCACGCGCGATTCAACGCCTGCTGTTTTGGTCGCACGCACAAAAGAGTTTGTTTGGACAGATGTCCCCCTCTTTTTCGTTCTCGATGCGCGCGCTCTTTTCTTTTCTTCCATTCAATCTAATCAAATTCAAGACGCAGATGTAAGTTACGGTTTTTTTTTACTGCCACCTTCCAGGGGCTCCCATGGGACTAATTCGTCTCGGATAATCAAAAAAGTATGGGAATGCGATTAAAAATTATTTGAACGCTTTCATAGCATAGCTCACCACTACCGGAAATTCGGAAAAAAACAACTTTCTTTTATGCATCCTTTCCTCTGGCGATGATTAATTGTTCTCCCGGTTCGTAACGCACTCGGATGGATACGGTTGGACGCCCTCCCACGCCCAGCCAAATGGGAAGGGTCAACCGGGGTCGGTATCGGATACCTACACTTTGTTGCGACACGACCCAGGTTCATTTATCACGCTTTGGTGATCTTTGGACATTGGGTTCAAAGATCACCCAAGGAAAAATTCAGACAAACGACGATGACAATCGAGACGAGAAGCAGCTTGCGTCGCAAGTTTAATGCTGGAGTGACCTCACAGTTAATGAAGATCAGTTAACAGAAAGGAAAAAAAACGTTGGCACGTTTCCTGGAATGCAAGAAGTTTGGTAGAATTACGTTACGCAGTTTGAACAGGAAGTGAATGAATGTGGGGTGGAAAGATGTCTCTTCCATAATTATGACCAATGTTGGAGGGACCTCATAAATACTATTGCTGCTTTGACACACGTGCCTTGGGAGATTTTATCTGTCATATTTTCCCTAAATATGTTTCATGTTGCATATGAAACATGTTGTCTTCAGCAAAGTTGATCCTATGATCCCTGGCTATAACGGAATGACCAGGGCCCGAAATCTTCGGAGGTGAAAAATGAAACCGACTCTACTCTAAGTAGCTTCGCTTCGACTAGGACTGCTTCGGCAGTCGCCGCCAACAAAAAGTGACTTGCCTAGAAAATGAATTGACTAACGTTGACTAGCGAGGATGACTGGTGAACTAGTCCAGTCAGTGGTTATTTTAACTGACTCGACTAATGAATACAAATCTGCCTCTTCGTTCAACTGACTTCAATCCACACTTACAATTCCCCCTGACACTAATTTTATACCCGCGTACGCAATCTTATTTTGTGTCCATATAAAGAGGAACGAAAACTTGATTTCTGATGCAAAGAAAAATATAGGAGGTTGTGTCCAAGATACGACCGCATTGTTGACGTAGAACTACGCTGTTATTTTATATAAATCGCTTGTTTATACCTTCGGATATTATTCTAGAGTGCTGTGAAATTTTAAAAACGACTGCTTAGTAGAATAATCTCTGAAATGGATTTTTCATTGTAGGATCAGATGACGATAATTGTTTGATTGTTCATTCTTACCCTCGCGAAACAATACACAAGCTGATCGCATGTCGCAATTTATTTCATGTTAATGCATTGAAAATTTACCTCGAACACTGTTCCGGTGGCCTTTTTCGCAATTGATATAGACTCGGTTACAGTTGATTATATACATGGTGCACCATCATCATTATTCCACATCTCATTACTACATCAATATATCACCGCATGAAAACAACAACAATGACAACACTTGCAAGTATCAAATATCATGCTACATGTTATTTACTATTGCATGCATACAGAGCCATACATTGATGGCTTGAACTACTAGGAATATAAACACTTCTCATCATTTTGCGCTATTCTCAAAAGAAACGCTTCTGTTAATATTACTGACCTCGAAAAAAGTTGGATTAATTTCTCATGCTCGAGAGAAGCGCATCTGTCACCCTTAGTGGACGAAGTTTTGCTACTGGCAAACGAAACCTAATCACATACAAAATTCCAGAAGGACATTTACTTTGTTGGTGACTAAACAAGTGAAATAAACTCTTTTTGTTAATATCAACAACCTCGAAAACAGTAGCATTGCTTCATTATGATCAAGATTAACGCAAATGCAATCCTAGTTGAAGGCAGTTTTGCGACTGGCATGCGAACCCAAAAAACTTATAACATTAAGACATTCAAGATGCTTGGTATTCCCCAAATAATTTTTGGCGCACAACCTTAACGCCTGCTTCGCCATAACGTCAGTCTATGATTACGGAAAACAAACAATGTTTACTGCTTGGAAAAAGACTGAATTATGCCACACAGCTTGTACTCTGCTGTAACACCCATCGATGCGAATTCGCTGATGAGTTTGTCAAGAGCGACCGCCTTCACCCCCAGCGGGGGGAGCTTGATTTTGGTTGCTGCCTGGGTAACGACGTTTACATTTTCGACCGACGCGCCGAAATCGCCTACTTCGCTGTTGTTCGATGCGGTGTCACACTCGCGAAAGCTCGGTTCAGTGCGAGCGCTTTTCACTGCACCAACATCGCGTGCATCATTAGATGACGCTTGCCTCGAAATTTCATTGCCCCTGGCAATGCGTTCGTTTTGCGTTTTTTTGTTTTTGAAGAAAAACACACGATTCGAATAACGAATAGCGAACAGTAAAAGCAAACGACGATATCCAAGCTGGATTACCACTGGTGGGGTTCAATCTTAGATCAAAGCGCAGCGAAAGCAAAGTGAACTGGATTACTCAACAGTCTGATGCCAAATGAAATAGAGATGTGCCATCCGCTCATGAGCTGTTCCGAAGAATCGACTCTTTGAAGTGAGTTGACGCGGAACAGCTCGCAAAAAAAATCAAACAGCTCTTCAGCTCACTTTGATGATGATGAAGGAGAGAAAAGAGCTGTAGAATTGAAGAGAGTGTGTGAGCTGTAAGATTCAAATGAACTGACCGTCTCTCGCTCTTCGTGTTAAGACATCAGTTTAGTTTCATTTGTCCCTCGTCTTTTCAACTGTTATATTCGCGTTGACGGCATTGAGCTTTGTTTACCAGTTTAGGGGGCGCCAAAAATAATAATTGGCTCTCAGGCAGAATGAACACGTTTTTAAAATTCAAATTATTAATGAAAATTAACTTCTGTGTATCAAATGAGTATTCTATTTCAATGAAAAACACTTTGTTTGCAGGCGGTGCAAAAATCTCATAAGATTTTTTTTTTTTGAAGAAAACTTTCTATTGTAATGTAAAGCCTCAGTAAAAATGTCGGAAATGTTGTACTCGCCGAGTCTGTTGTAAATAATAGTCTGGAATACGTGTTTCAAGTAATTAATAATATGGTGTGAAAAATTTCATTTGAATTTTAACATTTTCAAACTGGCTTCGTGGCTATCGAGTTTGGGACCCAAATTGAAAGTCGGCACTGACAACTGAGCTGAAGAGCTGTTCATAAAGAACAGCTCATTTAGATGAGCTGATATGATCAGGGCTGTTCATCATGATGAGCTGATTTGCACACCTCTAGAATGAAAGTTTGCCTCAGCGAGATCCACTGTTTATACTCTAGGCAAGTATTCCCCTTCATTCTTCTTCTTTTCCTTTGTTCACGGAGGCTTCAAATCCTACGATTCCCCTTCGTTGGTCGTCGATAAGTTGCTCGTTATTGACAGCTCTGTTCGGGAAAGCACACAAATGGACAGAACAAATGTATGGGAAAATGAGAGTTTTCATGAATTTTAACCATTTACAAACCAGGGGATTCTAATGTACAGCATATTAAACAAATCTTAGGGAATTTCCGATTCGTTTGGTATGTAAATCGCCAAAATCCATTCGTGGCAAAAATAGTTATTAATGTTAACTTTATTTCATAAAAACGTGACCTGTTTTTTTATTTGGCACCCTTAATGAAAGACGTAGTTCTACGTCAAAAGTAGTTACCCGATCAATGGACGGTTTATTATCTACCCATCGTGAACTTAAACCATCGAACTTAGACATTTATCAAGTATGCTATAAAGGTCCTTATGTTAGTATTAGTAAATAGTGAGCAAAATAGTGCACGCTATTTTATACGTGTGAGTAATGTTCGTGTACGATACAAAAAAATCTAGCTCACCTGTAGCATATGTCAAACCACGTTGAACTCAAACATCGGTGCATGCGCGAGTACATGGGAGATAGAAAGAGAGGAACGAATTCGTTTTGGGAGAAGTCACTTAAAAATGGAATGAGGACAATTTGACTGGGAAGAATGAAATGATATAGTCGAGTCAGTAGAGGGAGATAGCGACTAAACGCCCGACTGACTGTTTAGTCGTTTCGACAGAGAAACTGCGTGAAGATGCCAAAAGTCATTTCCGACTGAATACGGATATAGTCAGTCAGCTAACTATCCTCAGTTGACTATGACTATGCCGAGCCCTGGGAATGACAATGGTTTAGTTCATAATATCACCACTAGGGCACGCAGTGGTCAGGAAAAATCGGAACGAAAACAAATCATGACTTCTCAGGAATGTTTCCTAGAGACATTGTGTTTCCTGTGTGACATTGTATCCAAAGCTGATCATATGATCCCTGAGGACAATAGTTCAATTCACAATTTTACAGCTAGGGCGCACAGTGGTTAAAAAAATCAAATTGAGGTAAAATTGATAATTCCTCAGGAATATTATTTCGAAACATAGTGTCTTCTGAAAAGTTGCAATTATGATCCCTGGCCAAAACGGGGTTACCAAAGATTAGTTCATAATATCACCTCTAGGGAACTCTAAAAGATACTGAGCTCTGCTTCAAAAGCTTCGCTTCAAAAATCAAAGACACACCTGCAGGGTTCAGTTTTACAGGAAGAACGAGTTCATTGGAGCTCTTAATGAATTACTGAAAATAATAAAAAGTAGTTTTGAAACATGTTCTTCACTTTTAGCATACAAAAGTTCAACAGAAGAGTGATTTTTTCGAAGCGTTTCTGTTTTCTGTCTTTCGACCGAAACGTCGAATTCTCGAACGATTTTGACGTACGACCAACTTTAGCCCGTCGTTTCTTATTTGCATTTTCTGGTATCTCAAACTAAATTTTATCATCCAATTAATCATCATAACAGGACAAAAATACGGAAAGAGTTTTGCCACATTTTACCCATCGTTCATAAAATTTGAAGCAAAAACGCGATGTTTCACTTCGAACAACTGAAGTTCCCAAATAATATTCTGCGGGACAAAGTTCGAGAAGCTTAGCCAACATATGCTCAATCAATTGCTATAAAAGTGATGAAGTACATCCATTCGAATAATTTTACACATTGTTTGCATTTTTTTATCTCATTTGAATGCGTATCCCAACAATAGGAAAAACGTTGTTGATAATGTAACTTTTTACAATATTTCAAGCTATCTTTTTAATAACTAATTTAGTGTGAAAATATTCGTATTTTTAGCCTCACGATGTTTTTTTTTATCATTTTTTTTCGAAATCAGTTACCACTACACTTAGAAAAGGATTTTTTCCGACTCAGTTTCGTGCCACTGTGCAACGGCTAGAACTGCTGGACGTTTCACGAAAACCGTGGTTCAGGTTGCGAAACTCATCGTCAAATTTCACAAGAATTTATTTTTTTCAGCGACGAAGCTCATTTTTGGTTAATTGCGCCTTTTGGACCAGTGGAATTTGCTGTTTTTTTATAAATGACAGACATTTTTTTGTATCACAATTGAATGTTCCTAATGTGAATCCTTCTTTGCATGTTTTTTTTTCTTTATTAGTATAATAAATCAACGTTCAGACACGATCAACTTCAAGTGAACTTGTTCTTTTATATAATTTTTGGGCATTCAATGTTATTATGGAAATTTTCACCATTATGCAAAGAAGGGTTAAGAGGCGGTGCTTTCAACAGGACGGTAAAACATGCGACACTATGCGTGTCATGAATGATTTATTGGAGCGAACGTTCGACAATCGAATGATATCACGTAATGGACCTGTCAATTAGCCTGAAAGACGAAAGATTATGCGAAACCTTCGGATTATTTTTGTGGGGCTATGACAAGTCTTTGATTTATTAGCCGCAGACGCCATTCACTCTTCGAGTTGATTCATCGACGTGTTTTAAGACAACTTTCATTATGTTATCACTAATGTAAAGTGTCCCTTCCTACAAAAAAAAAACTTCGGATTTAACAGATCGGATTGTACAGCCTAACCTTGCTTAGATTTTACATTCGGCATCTTTTCTGGCAATCTTATCCAAGTTAATTTTGACTCCCTCGATTGATATCATATTTTCTGGATAGTTCCCAAAGGCCGGAACATATGATATTCGAAAGATGCTAAAAATAGGGAATATCAGAAAACAACACCCGATACATGCCAGTCAAGCAGTTGTCAATTGTTTGAGGTCTCGCATTTACTCGATAGAACAATTTTCTATACCATTTTGTGTGATCTACATCACACAAGATGGATTGTGCTGAACGGATTTCAAAGTCAGTTTTGGTTCATGTCAAACAATATTTGCAATTGATTTTATGAAAAGTATTACGAGATTTCTACGCTAATTTCACCAACTCTAATCATGTCTTTCATTGTGTCCCATTTTTTACAGTCGTTTCCTCTCCTTCACCATTTGTCGAACCAAAGGAAAAAGAACCTTCTAAGAAGTCTAAGAAGGAAGAAAAAATTAAGATGGGCAGCAAGGATGCCGAGTCCATCAAAACTAGCAAAAGTGCACTCAGCTTGTTCCGCACGGTGAGTACAACCCCCGTCTCAACCCATATCCTCCTGTTCAGACATTTATTGTATTCTTCAATATTATTCCAGCCGTCCCTTCCACGGCGCCTCAAGTTCAAGCACATATCGGACCTGACTCCAAAGAAATCCTCTTCAAAGGAGGTCGCCGAAAGAATACGTCAGTTGGACCGAGACCTGGACGCCGTGGGCACAAAAGCCACTTCAGAGAAAAGCATAGATAACAGTGCTGCTTCTGCTGCTGCTCCCAAGCTTCCGCCGATAGTTCAGCTGTACAATAAAATTGATGTGAACAAGGAAGCTCTACAGCGAGCACGTGAAGAGAACGAAGAGCTCAAGACCAAAGTGCGGGAGCTATTGGCCGAGAAAAAGCAAGCCGAAATGGATCGGTGTAATGGGCTCGCACAGAAGGACTATCAGATTATGTTGCTTGAGCGAGAACTTACCAGCATTACCAAGGCAGACGAGCTGCTGCAAGGCATCGCCGAGGGATGCTTGGAGAAGGTTAAAGAGAATGAGACCGAAATCAAGGAACTACACAGAAGCTACGAGCAACAGCTGAGTGCACTGTACGATTCGAAGCTTGATCTCGAGATTAAGTACAAGGAGTTAGAGAGGAAGTACAATGAATTGCATGACGATCACATCATAGCCGAGGGAGAATGCTTCCTGTTCAATGAGGAACTGATGGCGACCAGGGAGATTCTAGAGGCGCATGATTTGGAGCTACAGAAACGGATGGAGGAGATTACCACAATGGGACAAAACTTAGAACAACTGACCAAAGAAGGGAACGAGCTGAAGGAGCAAGTGAACTATTTCAAGCTTCAAACAGAGGACGATATGGTGAAATATGTGGAAGAAAGTCGTGTCTCTATACGCGAAATGGATGCGCTGAAAAAAGAGAATGAAAAGCTGTTAGCCATACTGAGTGAGAAAAACACCATCATCGAGGGAATGCAGGAAGAACTGAACGAGAATCAGTTCCAGATGGATGAGATTAGAGATGAGGTGAGAAACGAGTTCAATCAAGAACTGAGCGCAATAGTCAAAAAGTATGACCAGCAGCTCGCCACAACGAATGAGGTGAACGAAATGAAGGTTAGAGAATGTGAGTCGATCTTCGTGCTCGAAAAATCCAAGCTGATCAAGGAACATGCGGACAAGATCAAGATACTGGAACAAGATCATCTGAAGGAGATCGAACGAATCGGCGAACAGGCCGAGGAGAAGATCAGAATCTCGGAAATACAAAATGAAGAGCGAATCAAAGGGCTGGAATTGTCGGTCCAGAGCTCGATCGCTAACGCAATCGCCCATGAGAAAATGCTGTGGCAAAGAGAGATGGACAAGTGTCAGAAAATTGCCGAGACTGAAATTATGCAGTGTGAGTTTGAGAAACGTGACCTAAAAGCCCTGTGGGAAGCGTCCATTGAAGTTATCAAGGAACATGAGAATAAAATTACCGAACTCGAAAGGAAACTCAACTTCGAATTGGGGGGAAATAGTAAAACCAAGGAGGAATACAAAAAGGAACTAGAGGAGGCGACCAGAGAAAACACTCGGTTGCAAACCGAGCGATACAACTATCAGCTCACGTTGAACAACACCCGGTCGACGGTAAATATACTCATGGATCGCCTGCAAAAATCCGATGGAGACGTGGAGAAGCTCAAAACTGAACTGGACGCGGTGCTTAGAAGCAAATCGGAGCTGGAAACCGAGAACAACAATCTGCGCGAGGAAACAGAGGAGTACAAACGGGTTTTGTCCGCGTTGCGATTGTCATCCAGCCAACTCGAGAAGGAAATGCGCGAGAAAGAGGAGGTGTTCGAGAAGATCATCACATCCGAGGAAAGCGCCATACTGACGGTATCCCAGATGGGTAAACTGTTCAATGAGAAGATGGAGGAGAGCATTTCGCGCTATCTGGATATGTACGATGAGTTGAAGAAGAAGTACGACGCTCGGGAAGCGTACATCCAAGATATGAAAACATTGCTAGACGAATTCGCCACCGGGATTGAGCTGGCACGAATCGAATTAGACACCAAAGATAAGAAAATTTCCAATTTGGAGAATGAAAACAAGGACATAAAGTTGGAAATTATGACAGTTAGATTTAAGTGTGAGCAGTTCGAAAAATACCAAAGCGAAGGACGTTTACCTCACCCGTCGCCTGAAACTCCTAAACACAGCGATGATGAAGAGCTGGTTTCGAACCTTTTGATAGAGAATATCATCAATCAATTGGAGGATAGCGAAAAAACGGCTCTAAACTGTGAACAAATTGGGCTGATTGAAGAGGTTATCGGCTGTGATCACGACAAAGATGGCACTCGATTGAATGATCTTTCCGAAAAGGTTTGTCCAAATAATCTTTCATTACTCTAATCAAATCTAAAATTTGATTTACCTCCTTCTAGCTCCGTTCAACCGAAGAAAAACTAAAAATTGTGGAACAGTTTGCCAAAGAAACCTCCGATAAATACGCAGAGTTGCTGGACAACCAAAATAACCGGCAGAAAGCGAAAAATGTGGAAGCCAACAAGGATCACCAGCAATTGAAAGCGGTAACATTTCTAACTATTGTAACAAACCATCGAACAATTTCACATTTTGCACTCTCATTGATTACAGAAAATTGCCAAGCTGCAAGAAACCAACAAGAAGCAGGAGAACACGATCATTGGCCTCCAGCAGCAATTGTCGAGCTTCGATTCGCCCCAGAAGATGAACCTTTCGGGCAAGCTTTACGGTATCGGTAGCCCCAAGACGCCCAAGAAGCTGATTGCATCACCTTACCCCGGAAAGGAAAACCGTTCTCCGGCTACTGTGGCGGTGTACAGTCCGCGTTCTAACGTGCTTCGCCAGAGGAATAACTAATCATTCGCGTTATGGGCTAAGAATTCGATGGATCCGGATGGTTCTGGATTTTTCCGGCAAAGTCCGGTTTGGTTAGATTTCAGTTTTCAGAAGTATTAATATCTATGAAATATGGCGTGAAAAGTGTTACTGAATGAATATTTATTATACGATTATAAGATAAACCTACTGGAATGTTCAATAGGAACAACGTGATAAGAAACCTAATTTATAATGCAGCAAAAAGTGCTCCGGCAAAATTGTGAAGAAAGACATTTCGACATTGAAACATTAAGGCGAAAAAATAATGTAGTGTAAATAAATCTTAGTTAAACCTACATCATTTTTGCTGTCGTATATCACATGCTTCGTTTTTTCGAACAAAATTTCAACCGAAAATTGACTAATTTGAAAAATTATTTGTTGTTCCAAATTCATTGCATTTCTTCAATTTTTAGGGAATAATTGAATCGTTTGTTTGAGAAACCCATAAGTCCATTTGATGCGCTTACGAGAAAACGACTAAAAAATGTTTTTCTCAAAATTTTGATCTGGTCCTCTTATTTGTTTCTATCAGAATCGATTATCACACCCAAAACCAGTCATCCGTGTTTCACATAAAACACTGCGTGCGAGACGAACAATGCCCACGCTGCTCTCGCAGTTTGGTGTTTGTAGTCAAACATGAATTTTTCGTATCTTAGGTTTGAAAATGTGACATGTTTGTTTCACATTATGTTCAAACATCATGTAAAGGTGCTGTTCACATATCACGTGGACAACTTTAGGGGGGTAGGGGTTACGAAAATGTCCACGTATGTCCACGGTGAGGGTGGATGGGGTTTAGATAATGTCCACGTGGACTCGTAATGTATATTTTTGAACAAAACATTCATATTTATAGTCAAAATTCAATGAGATCTGCTCTATATTTACAAGATATTTTTATCTTCACGCCCACCCTGAATACTCTGTGTTGGAAAATAAATAGACTGAGTTGCATGAGAGTGCTGCCCGGTCAGACATCCATATTTTTCCATATGGCTGGACTTTTTCCCGGAGATGTATATTCTGAAAGAAACGCGCATGAACTAGCATCGATCAATTTGTTCCAATCGGTAATAGAGGGCCATGTATTTCGTCAGGATAAAAACACAAAGAATGTTGTAATTTTTGTAGTATGAAAAATCACGACTTATGTGCAGGTTTCGATTCAGCTTCTGCACTTGATGACAAAACGGCTTCGTATTTATTTTCCGAGAGCTCCCAGCTTCTTGCATGAGTCCACAGGCCGTTTCTGTGGAGATCTGTTTCTTGCAATAGTGTTTTTGTCTGGTAATTTTTGTAATACGCTTCTAATGGCTTGCAAGGTTGCAACATTTGCACAACCCGATTGGATTTGACTCTATCAGATAAATGAACGCAATATTGTGCTAACTTCAAATCCGGGTTCCAGAAGAAGGGTTTATTTTATCGAAAAATATTTGGAACAACGCATCTCAATCCACGATTCGTTTCATAAACGCAACGAAAATGCATGACTTGACTTGGATGGCACTAACGTTCCCAGTGGAACTTTAGGCTTCTCTACGTAGTTATTACGTCGTTTTTATTAGTAGTACTTATTTGAGATTTCTATGCCGAAGAACACGCCTTGAATGTATTCAGGAGTGTAAAGCTCTAGAATACGCGTGACCCCAGTTCAAGTCGAACTCGAACCCCCAGCATGATAATCACCCCGATTCTGCATTTCGCCGGATTTGCATTTCGTTCGAAACCATTATTTCGTTCGAGTTATAATTTCGTTTTCCCTATTTCGAATGTTTTGCCTATTTATTTTTCGAAGAGAAGCAGATCGAACGAAATGCAAAAACAACTCGAACGGAATACAGCATGAAATTCTATCAAGTCGTTCGAAATATTTCTGAGACATATTACGTTCATATAAGAATTTAGAAAAATTGAATGGAAACTTTGACTTGGTTGTAGTGTACAATAACGGCTGTCAAATGACAGATATTTTTATTAGTGTAATATTAGTGTTGAAAAAGCATAACGCTCATAACGCATGTCAACGAAATAAAACAAATAAACTGGGAGCAGGTCTTCCTCTATTGACGTTCAACACTCAACCTGAAAAGTTCTTTTTATTTCGATCCGAAACGTTAAAGTTGTCGCAGGTCGCAGGATCGCCATGTGGACACCCAGTAGTTTCTTTCGGTTATATGAAAAGACTTTCACGTACGCGTTCAAACTGAGTCCGCCCAACTGGGTCAGACTCCCTTTTATTCAATTCGTTTATTTCTTACAACTAGCTACAACCTAAATTCTATTATTATGCGTGGTCAGGCGAATTGTAGTAAAACACATAACACATGTGTCCGAAAAGATGTCAACCGGAATCGAAAGCATAAATAGGAAACGTTTGCGCATTTGCGCAAGCATGTGTTTGTCATTAAATTCACGCTAGCGAAGCTAGCGAAGAAGTGCAAAAGTAAACAAAGGAAGTTAATGGTCAGCGCGTCATATTATGCAATAAATAACCATCGGAACCTTGGCCTGAATTTACGACATGGTTCGCATGTTTATTTTGGTTGCACAGCGTGACGCACTTGCTAGAATTTTGTTGCCATAAGGGCATGTGTATCGGGTTGTAGGTGGTCCAGTGATCCTGTTACACCTTCCCTCTTTTTGAGAATGATGTAATCTAATGGAATCATTCGTGTTCAGTAAATTTCGCCTAGAATTCGTCTGACCTTACAATTATTCTGGTTTTTGTATGTATAAACATGTTTGTTTAATATTTGGAATATGTACATTTTTTTTTGTATTCGAGTTAATTAACTAACTAATTACTAACTTGGTAAACTGTTGTAGTATACAATACAACATAGGTATTTGAATAGGTAATATTATAAACTCGTGATCGTCTGGGAATTTAATTTAGTTATGCATTCCCTTCCCCCTAATGGAGATGGGTTGCTCATTAGTTGCATTTTATTATGCGATTTTTATGTATAGTCTGTTTGTTTTTAGTTTTAATGTCTACAATTGTGACATTGGGATGCTCAATTGATATTATTTGGAATGGTCCAAGGTATATTTTATCTAGTTTTCTTCTGTTCTCATTCGTTAACAGGACTGAATCTCCTATTTTTATTTGTATTGGTTTGGCAAGTTCACTTTGTTTATCTGTACGCTTCTTTTTTATTTTATCAATTAACTCTTTAGTAGTCTTTGCTGTAACTTTTAGTTTGAACTGTAGCTCTTTGTGGTAGTCTTCGAGATTGTATATTGGTTCTATATGTGTAGGATTTTGGATATTGAAGGGTAGTATGGCGTTTCTGCCAAAAACGAGTTCGAAAGGTGTGTAGGAAAAGTCTGTGTGAGGAGTCGTGTTGTAACAGAATGTGTAGTAAGGCAGCCAGTCATCCCAATCACTTTGTGTAGGGTTGACAAATTGTCTTACGTATTCATTCAGACAACGGTGATTCCTTTCTAGTCCTCCTATGGATTGGGGGTGATAGGGTGTCGAAAAATTTTGTTTTATCTGTAATAGTCTAGATATGTTCTCGAATAATTCATTCTTGTATTCGGTTCCTTGATCTGTTTGGATAACAGAAGGAGTGCCGTAAACAAGGATGCAGTTTTCGACGAAAGCTCTTGCTATTGTAGATGCTTGTTTGTCGGAGGTTGGTTTTATTATTACATATTTGGAAAGGTTACATTGGATAGTTAGGGCGTATCTGTTTCCGGAATTTGATTTATTGAAGGGGCCAATCGTGTCCATGGATATATGGTCGAAGGGTTTTTGAGGGGTTTTGGTTTGTATATAATTTTCGTTAGATGTCGTTAAGTATTTGTTCTGTTTGCACTGTATGCAATTTCTGACGTAATCATAAATTTCTTGTTTCATTTTTGTCCACGAATAGAGTCTACTGAGTTTTTTGTATAGTCGGCTGGCACCAACGTGTCCGCCTATTGGTGTGTTGTGAAAATTTTTTAGGATACTTAGTTTTTCTTCACTGCTTTCTATCACACGCTTGGGTGTGTAGAGCACTATTTGCAAGTCTTTTAGTGAGTCGTTACAAGTCTTCTTGAAGAGTTGAACGCTGCATAATTGGAATATTGCGCTCGATAACGCTAGAGCTATCACGCTTATTCTCAGTTTCTTGGTCATATTTTCAATTTTTTGTAATAAGTTTCCTAGGGATTTTTCGTCATTGCTTGCAATTTCAGTGTATGTCGACATTTTTTCTCTATATCCTGTTTTGTTTGTTATTGCGCATTTTATTATTTCAGTTTCATTTTCACAAGTGATTTCATTACTTTCAAATGCGCGTCCGCATTGAAGTTTGGGTAGACTCTCCCATTCTCTAGGTTCGACTGCCTCGTACACTTTAAGTTGATCAGACTCGGTGTTGTCGAGTGCAGTGAAATTCGCTTTTTCGGGGTTATTTTCAATTCTTTGTGTTTTCCTAGTCATGGCTCTAGTTTGCATGGCCATCACTGTTTTCAGTGTTTCAGAGTCAATTTTTATTCTTGATAGGGCATCAGCCGTTACATTTAGTTTTCCTTGTAAGTATTCTACGTCGAAATTAAATTCCTCTAGATCCAGCCTCATTCTAGTGAGTTTTGATGAGGGGTCTTTCATAGAAAATAGGTAAACTAAAGGTCTATGATCTGTCTTCACAGTGAATTTTCTACCATAAAGATAGGGTCTAAAATACGTTATTGCCCAGTGAATTGCAGTCAATTCCTGTTCAATCGTTAATTTATTTGCCTCACCTTTCGTGAAGGCTTTGCTCGCATAGGCTATTGGAAGTTCTATTCCGTCTTGTTCTTGGGTTAATACTGCGCCACATGCCACTTGCGAGGCGTCAGTTATTAGTTTGAATTCTCGTGTAAAATCAGGAAATTGAAGTAACGTTGGTGAAATGAGTTCATTCTTTAATTTATTAAATGCTATTTGACATTCGGGGGTCCAGTCAAATTTTACGTTTTTTCTTAGCAGTTTGTTCAATGGGTGTGCTATTTCTGCGAAATTCGGTATAAACCTTCGATAATAATTACAGAAGGCTACAAAACGCCTGACTTCATCGGGAGTCGAAGGTGTGGGGTAATTTAATATTGCTGAAAATTTTGTTTGGTCGGGCTGTATGCCGACAGCTGAAATATTGTGTCCTAGGTATGTCACGTCGGGTCTAAAAAATAAGCACTTTTGGGGATTTAATTTTAGGTTATACTTTTGTAGTTGTTGAAATACATTTTCTAAATTGTTGAGGTGATGAGTTACAGAACATCCAACAACGATTATGTCGTCAATATAAAGAAATGCACATTGGGGAGGTAGTCCGCTGAGAGCTATGGACATCATTCTCTGGAAACTGTTTGGGGATATATTAAGGCCGAAAGGTAACCTAGTGAATTCGTAGTGGCCGTTAGACGTTGAAAATGCTGTGTATTTTTTTGATTTGTCGTCAAGTTCTATTTGGTGAAAACCTGACATTAAATCTAATGTGGAAAAGTATTTTGCTCTACCTAAATTATCAAGGATTTCGTCTATTCTTGGAAGTGGAAATTTATCTGGTGTAATTTTTTTGTTTAGTTGGCGGAAATCAACCACCAATCGCCATTTCTTATCTTGGTTGTTAGATTTTTTGGGAACCAGTAATATTGGTGAGTTATATGGTGAGATGGAATGTTGAATTATTTTATTATCGAGCATGTGATTAATTTGTTTATTTATTTCTGTTGTTTGGGCTTCAGGTGTTCTGTAATTTTTTATATATACTGGAGTTTTGTCTTCTAAACATATTTTTTGCTTGTAGAAATTGTTTGTTGTTAATGTATCTTTTTCCAAAGCGAAAATGTCGTTATAAGTTGTACAAAGTTTGATAAGTTTAGTTTTCGCATTGTCTGGTGTGTTTTCCAGTTTTAATTCTTTGAGTAGTTGGGTAATTCTATTCGGAGAATCCTGATTTATTGTTGTGTTAAGTTGATTAATGGAGTATTCGCTTAAAGGTATTGCTAGTGGTTTGAAATCTGTTGGTATTGTTGTTTCCCTTGTATTAGTGTTTATGAGATTAATATATGATGAATTTTTAGAGATTATTGAGTTTGCGCAGAATAGGCCTGGTTTAATTTCTTGTGCTATTATGACGGTATCCTCTTCTATGTTCGGTAAGAAAAATTGTTTTATTAACTGACATCTTGGTGGGATAACGTAATTATTATCCCAGTTATCTTGAATTGGTATCTCTATCTGCGTATTATCATAAAAGAATGTCATTAGCCATGTTTTCAGACATAGGTTACATTCAAATTTGGTTAGAAAGTCTCTACCTAAGATGCCATCAGCTTTTATTGGAAATTTATTGCTGACGATTTGGAATTGATGTGGAATTTCTATGTCATTGAATATAATGTTTGTGCATGTGCTTGCAATTGTTTCTATTTTTCCTTCTGTAACTCCGTTAATAATGCATTTATTGTTGGTGTCTATTATTTGCTTTCCGTTAATTGGGTCTTCTTTGATTATAGAGATGTCCGCACCTGTGTCGATTATTAATGTGCATGGTCTTTTAGTCATTTGCATTTTTAGGGTGACGAACATTGAACAAGTTACGTCACATTTGTAAATGTTTAACATCGGTTTCCTAACTGTTGGTTTCCCTCCAATGACATAACCGGCTCGGACTGGAGGTCGTCCGTCGGAATTTCTTCGTTTCCCGTCAATCGGATGTATTGTACCGGACGGTTAAAATTAGCATTGTGTTGGTTGTTGTGATATCGCTGCGTGTTATTATTTGTAAATTGACCTCGAACTTGGTTCTGTCGGCCCTGGTTGTTATTATTTCTTTGAGGAAAAGTTGAGTTGTTGAAAAATTGTGCGTTTCTGCGTTGTTGATTATTAAAGCTGTGTTGGTTTCTACCTCTGTTGGTAGAATTAAATGGATAACGCTGATAATTGCCCCTGTTAGCAGGGTGGTTGAAATTGTTATTGTATCGATTTGTGTTTCTGTTAATTTGCGAATAGGAGAGAATGTTAACGTTCGAACTTGTGGAATTTTCTTCCAGTGCTTTTGTTGTTGCATCTGAAAATGAGTTGAAAGTACCCGCTCTGATGATTAGAGAGGTTTTTTCGTTTTTCAGTCCGTTAGCTAGGCTTTTTATTCCTTCCTTTGTTGCCAATGATTTAGCAACCTGTGTTGGAACTTCAATTCCGATGTACGCATTTTCTAATTTGTTGACCAGTATTTCGAAATCTTGGCAAAAATTTTCTATATTACCATTTTGTCTCAGACCGGTCATTTTTGCTATTATTTGAGCGGGGGGTGTGGATTTAATTGTCGATTTAAGGGTTTGAATGATTTCTTCCAAAGAAGATGGTGTGTCGGGGAAGGCATTTCTAGCTCTTCCTTCGAGTTTTGTTAAAATAACTGTTATGATAGTCGTTTTATTGTCATTTGTTTCTAGTGTTTTTACTAGGTTCAGTGCGTCCAAAAATGATTTTAGTTTGTCGATTGTTCCGTCAAATTGAGGGACTATGGAGGAAGTGAGTTTAATAGTTTCTGGAAGGTTTGCCATTTTTGATTTTATTTTGTTCAATCCTACTGTAAATAAAACCGCTAGTCCAATCTCTTTTAGGCTACGTCTTTTATACTGTTTATTACTAGTTATAGTTTCTCTAATATTTTGGATAGCTTCTTTAGCTGTTGATATGTAGTGGGTGCAGTCCGATCCCTTAATAGTATTTATATTTAGTTTTAAAATTCGTTTTACTTCGGCATATAATTGCTCTGCTTCTTGTAGTTTAGCCCTCAATGTAGTTTTTCTAAGATTTTTTACTATTTCTTGTTGGATCGTCTTGTTGATTGTTTGTAGTTTTTGGACGTTTTTATGTAACTTAGCTGTAGTTTGATCCATCTGGTTTTATACTAGGTCGGACGCCGCTTGCATTTTACGTGCCGCCTCCACAGCTTGAGCTGTTACCCATGTTTTGTAGGCTTTAAAAAGTTTCATGAGCGTTGTTATGATAATTACGCCTAGAAGAATACAAAGGATTGTTCCTTGGTATTCGTGCATTTGACCATGATTTTCTAAGTGGTTCAATATTTGGACCTGAGGGTCTCCTGTATTTGCTACAGTTTTAGAGCTAAAAAGACCCATGCTGGTCTCAAAACACATTGGGCAACAACTATCTATGTATTTATTTTTTTTTTTTATTAAGAACTGCTTATATATATAATGATTTCAGGAGCTCACCCGCCTTGCTTTTCCATCCGGCACCTCTGCATGTGATGGCTGCTTCCTGTCTGACTTAGTTGATTTCCTTCTATGTTGACGAGGGGGTAACACTTAGCGATGCTGTGGTGAAGTAACGCTACTGCTGCAGGTGGTACCAGTACGATTGCAAGTACCAACGGAATCACTGTATTGCGGGAACGCCTCTTTAAATGGGAATGCCTTGCTGACCGTTGAGGCTACCCAGTGGTGTGTTTTAGCGTCATGCCCTCGCGCACCTGTTTTGCTGCTTTCAATATCGATTCGCTGATTCTGTCATGCGTCTCATTTATCAGCACTCACAAATCACAAATCACTCTCTTTGTTTTTTCACCAGCACCAGCTAAAATATTTTTTTTTGTCTTTTTGTCTCGCGCTGGGCCCCGACGGCTCGGTGGTTCTGATGTAAGGATAGGTTTGTTCAGTTAATGACTCTTTAAGGATTAGAGCACTTGCAGTTCAACGTAAACATCGATCGTGAATCAAACTTCTCAGCAGACAGCGATGGCACAAACAAATGAGCTTCTCCAACCGACTCCGTGCAGGAATCATTTTCCTTCAACATGCTTTCCACTTTGCTGTATATGCTCGACAGCATGTCTTTATTGTTCAATCAATCCGGAACAAGCGATTCATTGTCGGAATTTTCTTCTTCTTTCACTACAATCTTTGACCAACGTCTATCACTCACTTTATTCTTTCGAGAGAAATAAATTTGTAGATCACTGTTTGCACCTTAATTTGCTTAATTGGTTTCTGTTCAGTCGCACAACAACACTTTCCGGCTCACCCTTAGTACCGCACAGATCACACTAGTCCTGGTCTCGGTCGCCATGTCGCAGGTCGCAGGATCGCCATGTGGACACCCAGTAGTTTCTTTCGGTTATATGAAAAGACTTTCACGTACGCGTTCAAACTGAGTCCGCCCAACTGGGTCAGACTCCCTTTTATTCAATTCGTTTATTTCTTACAACTAGCTACAACCTAAATTCTATTATTATGCGTGGTCAGGCGAATTGTAGTAAAACACATAACACATGTGTCCGAAAAGATGTCAACCGGAATCGAAAGCATAAATAGGAAACGTTTGCGCATTTGCGCAAGCATGTGTTTGTCATTAAATTCACGCTAGCGAAGCTAGCGAAGAAGTGCAAAAGTAAACAAAGGAAGTTAATGGTCAGCGCGTCATATTATGCAATAAATAACCATCGGAACCTTGGCCTGAATTTACGACATGGTTCGCATGTTTATTTTGGTTGCACAGCGTGACGCACTTGCTAGAATTTTGTTGCCATAAGGGCATGTGTATCGGGTTGTAGGTGGTCCAGTGATCCTGTTACAAAGTTAACAGATGTAAAAGTGGCGACGAGGATTAAAGGTGAAAAAGAAAGTAATTCAGAACATAGTGGTGAAATAGTGGTTAAAAAAGGCTGTATAAAAAAGAGCCTTCAAGTGAAGGAAAGTTATTATAGTGCTGGAAGAAAGCGCTTGAAAAGCATAGACAGTGGGAAAAGTGATAGAGAAGGAATAAAGAAAAAGAAGAACAGAGCAGTGAACATAAGACACGACGGTAACAGAAAAGGGAACGGTGGTGTTTTCCGGATGGATTCTTCGCGAATCAGTTTTGATAAATTCCTATTTCCCCGCTGGGAGTAGAAAAGAACGGTTTTCAGCGGTAAGTTTTTCACTTCCTTTTCTATTGTTATAGAAAAAAAAGGCCAGAAAAATAAAAAATTAACATAATCCCCTGAACAATTGTCATGGGTGTAGCCTTTGTTTTCATTTAGGTTGGAGTTGGCAGTGTTGCCAGAACAAAGGAATCTATTGGTAAGCGAAAAGAATTCTTTGTTTTTTTTTTAAACAAAAGTGAACAATAATAATAAAACCAATTGTATTTCAATTGAAATATTTTGAAAGAAAATAATTGTTTTATTTTGTATTCTTTATATTTAAACAATATCTAATATTTTTGTTTTTTTTTATTTGGTTGTGAATATAGCGAAATCGCTCGACGGAAATTGGCCGTGGACTACTGGCACTGATAGAGGAATAGGAAATCCTGGTAAAATTTATTTGTTCATCCAGTTGGTGAGTGTTTTTTTTTTTATTTTATAAAATTTGAATCTGAAACTAGATTTTTTTATATAAATAAAAGTGAAGACAAATTTTGTGAGGATTATGGCACAGACGTTGCTATCCACAATTGAGCCCTATAGAAAGGGCTTTTGCCGAGTGGGCAGACCGGTTAGGATATTTTTTTATTCTGAACCGAGTAAAGGAGGAGGAGAAAAAAGCTCATTTGATTATGCTTAGCGGAGCAATTGTTTTCAGAGAGCTGAAACTTTTGTTCCCCAATGATAAATTGGAGACTGCAAATTATCCCGATTTAATAAACAAGCTAAAATCTAGATTGGATAAAACAGAATCTGGGCTAATGCAAAGATTCAAATTCAATAACCGTGTTCAGCAACCCGATGAATCCGCGGAAGATTTTGTTCTCTCTATTAAATTACAAGCGGAATTTTGTGCATTCGAAAACTTTAAACAGACGGCAATTATGGATAGGATCGTGGCCGGTTTACGTGAAAAATCTCTTCAACAAAGTTTGTTGAATGAGGAAGATTTAACTCTAGAAACAGCAGAGAGAATAATAACCACCTGGGAATTGGCTAGTGCAAATGCAAAATCCCTTGGCGGAAACTCTTCCATTGATAGAATATCCTCAATACAAAATTATGATAAAACAAATGGTGGTAAAGCTATGGAAAAACTATTTAATACATATAAAATGGCGGAGATGAAGAAGGATCCAGTAAAAAACAGATTGGGATTCAAAGATAAAGGGTTCCAATCAAATTTTATACACAATTATGGAAATGTCAACCGGAATCAAAATTTTAAATCAACTTACTGGAGAGTTAACCAGCAAAATAAAAACTCGGAGTTTTCAGCTATTGTTTGCAATTTCTGCGGAATGAAGGGCCATATTAAAAGGAATTGTTTCAAATTGAAGAATATGAAAAGAGATTCGGTGAATTATTTAGGCAGGCCAGGAACCAGTAAGGAAGGACTAAGCGACCTACTCAAGAGGATGAACACGGACGATCAGGACAGTGACGACAACGATGAAGGTGATTTCCAGTGTATGTATGTTTCGTCAATTAATAAAATAAGTAATCCATGTTTGGTGGAGACACTAATCGAGGGAAAGCCAATAAAAATGGAGGTAGATTGTGGATCGTCAGTTTCGGTTATGAATAAAAATCAATATTTTTCAACATTCAGTAAAAATGTAAAAAAATGCTATAAACAGTTGATTGTTGTGAACGGGCATAAATTGAAAATTATTGGAGAAGTGTCGGTAAATGCCGAATTTAAGGGTAAAGCAGAACAACTTCTTCTGTTGATTATAGATTGTGAGAATGAATTCATTCCTTTAATGGGCCGAAATTGGCTAGATGTATTTTTCACAAATTGGAGAGGTTTTTTCTCTAATTCTCAATCTATAAATTCTTTAAGTGAAATGAATAATGAAACATCTTTAAATAAATTGCGAGTGTTTTTGACAAGGATTTTTCCAATCCAATTTTTGGATATGAAGCAGATTTAGTACTCAAAGAGAATAATCCGATTTTTAAAAAAGCTTATGACGTTCCTTATCGTTTAAAGGACAAAGTTTTAAATTATTTGACAAAATTGGAGAACGAGAAAGTGATAACCCCAATTAAAACGAGCCAATGGGCATCACCTGTGATAATAATAATTAAGAAAAATGACGAAATTCGTTTGGTGATTGACTGTAAAGTTTCGATAAACAAGGTGATAATTCCAAATACTTACCCTTTACCTGTTGCGCAAGATTTATTCGCTAAATTAGCGGGATGCAAGATATTTTGTTCATTGGATTTAGAAGGTGCTTATACACAATTATCATTGTCAGAAAAATCCAGAAAATTTATGGTGATAAATACAATAAAAGGGCTGTACATTTATAATAGATTACCTCAAGGTGCATCGTCTAGTGCATCCATTTTTCAACAGGTAATGGATCAAGTTTTGGGAGGACTTGAAAATGTGTTTTGCTATTTAGATGACGTGTTAATCGCAGGAACTAATTATGGAAATTGTAAGGAAAAGTTGTTAAAGGTTTTGGAAAGATTGTCTGAGTCGAACATCAAGATAAATGCAGATAAATGTAATTTTTTTGTGAAAGAGTTGAAATATTTGGGCCATATAATTGGTGAGAAAGGTTTATTACCTTGTGAAGCTAAAATTTCAACGATCCAGAATGCTAGAGAACCAACAAATGTTACTGAATTGAAATCATTTTTGGGGTTGATAAATTATTATAACAAATTTATTCCAAAATTGTCCTCAAAGTTGTATTTTTTGTACAATCTTTTGAAAAAGAATGTTAAATTCAATTGGGACAATCATTGTAGAGATGCTTTTAATTTGGCAAAAAATTCATTGATTTCAACAAATTTTCTGGAATATTATGACCCCAATAAACTAATTATTGTGATATCAGACGCATCTGGATATGGTCTAGGTGGTGTTATTGCACATTTGATCGACGGCAAGGAAAAACCAATTTATTTTACATCGTTTTCCTTAAATGATGCTCAAAGAAAATATCCTATTCTTCATTTGGAAGCTTTGGCTTTAGTATCGACCATAAAAAAATTCCACAAATATTTATACGGTCAAAAGTTTACAGTTTATACAGATCACAGACCTTTGGTAGGAATTTTCGGTAAAGCGGGCAAAAATCCGATAGTGGTGACACGTTTACAACGATACAATATGGAATTATCAATATATGACTTCGAAATAAGATATAGAGAATCAAGTAAAATGGGGAACGCAGATTTCTGTTCGCGATTTCCACTCAAAGAACCGGTTCCAAAGGGAATTGAGAGGGAACACATTTTTTTTTTTTTTTTATTAATCCGATTATTTTTACAGGCTCAGTTACATAAGTTTAATGGAGCCAAACTCTTAACTATATTTCAACTAGCATATATCAACATGTTGTTTCCTTAATTCTATGGTTAATGAAATAGGAAACCGATTACTCGCGGTCGACTCGAGTTTAGAAGGGTGACACATTTTCATTAGGAAAAGGATGGGATGTAAGGAGATGTGTGTTTACACTCGCACTCACATTCACATTCACATTCACATTCACATTCTCATTCACACTGACACTTCACACTCAATTCTTAAAACTATCCTTACATTTAATATATGTTTACAATTTAACTTATTCTAATGTTAGTAGGAAGGGAACCGATAGCTCGCGAAGGACGAAAAGGAGGGGAAAAGGATGTATGAACAATCACACTCGAAGATCGATAGCTTTAAGGAAAACATATATTTGGGACATGTAATCAAGGTCTAACCGAGCCAACACATCTCTCACCGGCACATTGGACTGCTTTCCTCCAGCCCGAAGGGAGTTTTCTAAATTCGATCTGGCGACAAGATACAACTCGCACGACCAAACAACGTGTTCGATGTCGTGGTAACCATGGCCACAACCGCAGAGATTGCTGTCGGCAAGATTAAAACGAAAAAGCAGCGCGTCTAACGAACAGTGATTGGACATGAGTCGGGAGAAGGTGCGAATAAAGTCCCGACTCAAGTCCAGACTTTTGAACCACGGATTGAGGCTAACCTTAGGGATAATTGAGTGGAGCCACCGGCCCAATTCATCTTCGTTCCATTTGCGTTGCCAGTTAACGATGGTATTTTTACGAACTAAAGAATAAAATTCATTGAAGGCGATTTGACGCTGATAAATTTCGCCTTCAATTGCACCTACCTTTGCTAATGAGTCAGCCCTCTCATTACCCGGAATTGAGCAATGTGAAGGGACCCAGACAAAGGTAATGACATAACAGCGTCTGGATAAAGCACTCAAAATTTCTCGTATTCTCTCAAGGAAGTACGGCGAGTGCTTTTCCGGCCTCACTGAACGGATAGCTTCGACAGAGCTCAGACTATCCGTCACAATGTAATAGTGTTCAACAGGTCGTGAGGCGACGCTGTCCAGCGCCCAGTGTATTGCTGCCAATTCAGCAATATACACTGAGCAAGGATTCTGAAGACTGTGTGAGGTGCTAAAAAAATTGTTGAACACTCCAAATCCTGTGGACTCATTCATAGAGGACCCATCAGTAAAGTACATATTATCACAATTGACACGCCCATACTTTGCTTCGAAAATCGTAGGAACGATCCCCGATCGATGATAATCTGGAATTCCATGGATATCCTGCTTCATGGACAGATCAAAATGCACAGAGGAATTGATGTAGTCAGGAAAACAAACACGGTTGGGAATATACGAAGAAGGATCAACCTGCATGGAGACGAATTCATGATATGAGCTCATGAATCCAGAATGAAAATTTAGCTCGATCAGCTGCTCAAAATTTCCGATCACCAATGGGTTCATAACCTTACACCGGATGAGGAACCGAAGAGATAATAAATTGAAGCGATCTTTTAGTGGGAGTACGCCTGCCAAAACCTCGAGGCTCATGGTATGCGTTGAGGGCATACATCCCAACGCAATACGGAGACAAAGATACTGAATTCGCTCGAGTTTAATGAGGTGTGTTTTGGCAGCTGATTGAAAACAGAAACTGCCATACTCCATCACTGAGAGAATAGTTGTTCGATACAACATTATAAGATCTTCGGGGTGGGCTCCCCACCAGGTGCCGGTAATTGTACGGAGAAAGTTTATTCTTTGTTGACATTTTTTACTCAGATACCTAATATGGGCCCCCCAAGTACATTTGGAGTCGAACCAGACCCCAAGATATTTGAATGACATAGCATGAGTGATCGGTTTACCCAAAAGTTGAAGCTTTGGTTTTGCTGGTCTATGCTTCCTAGAAAAAACCACCATCTCTGTTTTCTCCGTGGAGAATTCGATCCCTAGCCCAATGGCCCAGGTTGAAAAATTGTTCAAAGTATCTTGTAAGGGTCCTTGCAGGTCGGATTCGTTTGATCCTACGACAGACACCACTCCATCATCTGCAAGTTGTCTTAGGCTGCAATTTTGTGTAAGGCAATTGTCGATGTCGCTTACATAGATGTTGTACAAAAGGGGGCTTAAACATGAGCCCTGGGGGAGTCCCATGTAGGAGACCCGACTTACTGTCGAATCCCCGTGAGAAAAATTCAAATGTTTCTCACAAAGCAAGTTATATAACATATTATTCAATAGAGGCGGCAAACCCCGAGAGTGTAATTTGTCTGACAAAACCTCTATTGAAACAGAATCAAAGGCCCCCTTTATGTCCAAGAATACTGAAGCCATTTGTTTTTTTTCGGCGTAAGCCATTTGAATTTCTGAAGAAAGCAATGCAAGACAATCATTCGTCCCCTTGCCCCTGCGGAACCCATATTGTGTATCTGAGAGTAGGCCATTCGTTTCAACCCATCGATCAAGGCGAAACAAGATCATTTTCTCCAACAATTTCCGTATACAAGACAGCATTGCTATTGGGCGGTACGAATTGAAGTCGGACGCGGGTTTTCCGGGTTTTTGAATAGCTATAACTCGTACTTGTCTCCAATCATCTGGAACAATATTATGTTCCAGAAATCGATTGAATAAATTCAACAAGCGATGTTTCGCCACATCAGGGAGGTTTTTCAACAAGTTGAACTTAATTCGATCCGATCCCGGAGCAGAATTGTTACATGAAAGGAGAGCAAGAGAGAATTCTACCATCGAAAACTCATAATCAAGATCGCACCTATCTTGTGGTATATTTCGAACAATTTTTTGCACGGGAGCGGAATCGGGACAAACCTTTCGTGCAAAATTAAAAATCCATCGATGTGAATATTCTTCGCTTTCATTCGTTGAAGAGCGATTTCTCATGTTTCGAGCCACTTTCCATAATTTTTTCATTGACGTTTCTCGTGACAAACCTCCCACGAAATTTCGCCAATAAGCACGTTTTTTCCCTTTGATCAAATTTTTGAACTGATTCTCAAGGGCTAAATACGTTTGAAAATTTTCAGGAGTTCCACGTTTCCGAAAAGCTTTAAATGCATTCGATTTTTCTATATAAAGCTTGGAACATTGGCTATCCCACCATAGATTGGGAGGCCTTCGGGAAATGGTGGAACCTGGAATGGGTTTCGTTTGAGCGCGAACTGCGCTGTCATAGATCAAACGAGAAAGGAAGTTATACTCCTCCAATGGAGGTAAACCATCTCTGGAATTGATGGCTAGAGCAATCGCGTCCGCATATTTTTTCCAGTCAATGTGTCTTGTGAGGTCATATGCCATGTTTATAGATTCAGAAGAATTCGACCCAATGGTGATGGAAATTTTGATTGGCAAGTGATCACTACCGTTGGGGTCCTGGATTACATTCCACTTGCAATCTAACGATAGTGAATTCGAGCAAAGCGAGAGGTCAAGAGCACTTGGGTTAGCAGGAGGTTTAGGAACACGTGTTGTTTCCCCAGTATTCAAAACGGTCATATTGAAGCTGTTACAAAGGTCATATATCAACGATGAACGATAGTCGTCGTACTGTTCCCCCCAGGCAGTTCCGTGAGAGTTGAAGTCTCCCAAGATCAATCGTGGCTCAGGAAGAAGTGAGCACATGTCAACAAGTTGCTTGCGGCTAACCGCAGCTCTCGGAGGCCAATACAAGCTGACAATACAGAGGTCTTTTCCTCTGATGTTTGCATGACAAGCAACAGCTTCAATCCCTCCAATAGGTGGAAGGTCAATTCGAAAAAATGAGTGGCACTTATTGATCCCCAATAGCACCCCTCCGTATCTGTCATCACGGTCCAAGCGTATAATATTGAAATCATGGAAAGAGAGATCATCTCGCGAAGAAAGCCAAGTTTCGGACAGAGCAAAAACATCACAATTGAATTTATGAGTTAAAAATTTGAATGTATCCAATTTAGGGATGAGACTACGACAATTCCACTGTAAAACAGTGATATCTCCGACCTCTCTATTTAAATTAGACATCAAGAGAGATAATCATTGCAAGGAGGGGCCATGTTTGCATCAATTGTTGCAAAATTGTCTTTAATACTGGAAGCATTGAGATGACAATGGTTCTGATGGAGTCGGAAACATTAAAACACTTGAAGATTTGATCCAGAAGGTCAGACAACTTTATAAATCCCGATTGGGAAGTTGAACTGGACGAAAAAATAGGGACAGTTGGGGTTTTTGATGTTCCCTCGAGTGCTGGGTCGTTCGAAGGTGAACTATTCCCACGGAAGCCAGGAGGAACCTGATTTAGCTTGTCCGCGGCACTCGATTTTTTAGGCAAGCTAACAGGGGGTATCACCGGGGGGACTTGTTCTTGAACTTTGGGAGTGGTCACATTCTTGCGCCGGGGATTCCCTTTGGAAATAAACGGTGTGTCCCCGCTAGCTGTGTCCGCTTCCATTTCATCAACTGGCAACGAGGAAAAAGTATTGTGTGTTGAGATTGGTTGTTGTTGTTGTTGAGTCAGTGGAGAAGCGCCCTTTAAAATTTCCGCAAATGTGCGCTTCGAGCGTTCCTTTAAAGAGCGCTTCTGTTTCTCCCAGCGACTCTTATAAGTTTCACAAGCTGAGAGCGCGTGTGGAGTTCCCCCGCAATATGGACATTTATGCTCAGTCGCACTGCAGGATTCCCCCACATGTTGCTCTCCGCAAGTTGCACAGCGCTCCTTGTTGGCACAATAATCTGAAGTGTGACCAACTGACTTGCATTTGTTGCAAGTCATGGGCTTTGGCACAAAGAGTCGCACCGGTAGTCTCAATTTATCCACCATAACGTAGTCAGGGAGAGCGGAACCAGCAAAAGTTACTCGAAACGAGTCGGACGGCGTGAATTTAGTTTCTCCCCCTTCCTGGGAGACTTTGCCTAATTGGCGACAGTCCAAGATCTCGACTTCCATCGAGGGGAGCTTCTTGAACTTTCCATTTCCTTTTTTAATAAATTCACACGTCAGACCCGTTTCTGTAATCACTCCCGCAATTTCTACGTTATGGCAGGGCACGTATGCGCGATATTCTAAAATGAACCGCTTGTCGACAACAATCTCGTTAGCTTGCTTCCGATCAGCCACGACAACACGCAGTTTGTTCGGGCGAACCTTGGAAATTTCGACCACGGAGGAATAATTTTTTGTCAAATCTTTCATGATCTGAATGACATTCAGAGATTTTCCTTTAGGTTTAGGTCGGAAGAAAACAACCCATGGGCCAGTTCCAGTTGCATTTTCTGGATAAACCTTGACACGGGGTGGAGACACAACAGGAGAGGAAAGTGGGGTCGATTGTTGAGCGGAAGCGGAAACAGCAGGGTTGGATGGCGTGATCGGGAGTTCAGTGGGAGCGGGAGCGTGAGGGGGAGCGAGAACGGGAGTGGGAGCGAGAAGGAGAGCGAGAACGGGAGCGAGAGGAGGAACGGTAGCAGGAGACTGAGGGGGTGAAGAG
Organism: Toxorhynchites rutilus septentrionalis; assembly: GCF_029784135.1. Taxonomy (NCBI): domain Eukaryota; kingdom Metazoa; phylum Arthropoda; class Insecta; order Diptera; family Culicidae; genus Toxorhynchites; species Toxorhynchites rutilus. The sequence goes on from NC_073745.1 coordinate 84,511,551, forward strand.
GAGAGGTTTGCAAATTTTCTTGAGGGGGGCTTGTTTAGGTGGGTTAATTCCTCCCCCGAAAAGACTTCTTCTGAAGGGGGAACGCGTTTAAGCGACTTCCCACCTCCCGTAGATGTGGAGGGATAGACAGTGGATTCAATCTCCATGTCAACGGGTTCTCCGCATTCTGCCATATAAAGTGGCAGATGTACAGTTTTTCAGTGATTTCTCAATCTTTTTTTCTGATTATTTCTTAAACTAAAAACCTTAATCTAATAAAAAATATACTTATATCGCACACCCGTGCGGTTGAATTAGAACGGTTCCCAGCGAACCGCGTACAGCACAGCTGCAACGGTGTATGGCTCCACAGTGCGATGATGATTTCGATGACGATGATATGGCGATAAACACGCCAGCACACAGCGCCCGCGATGCAGGTCTTCTTCCTTCCGCTTTGTTTGCTTCACACTATTGCTGTCCAAAAATCCCGTTTGGGTGAAACAATTATTTCACCAGCAGCGAAAGTAACGGTATCACAACAGTATCACAAGATAACGGTATCACCAGACGGGAGAAAATACACCCGGCGGCCTCGACTTCACGAAGACGAATGAGGGAACACATTAGAAGCATAAATTTTTCTAAAGATTTTCCGATAGATTTCGTCGAAATAGCCAAAATGACAGCGAATGATAAATTTCTGCAGGATATCATATCCTTCATGACAAATGGTTGGCCTAAAAGAATTGACAAACGCTTTGTTAACATTTTCGCAAATCAGCATGAATTGGAAATGGTGGACGAGTGCTTGTTGTATCAGGACAGAGTTATAATACCGCAGCTAATGCAAAGCAGGATTTTAAAACTTTTGCATGGCAACCATATAGGAATGGTAAAAATGAAACAAATGGCTAGACGAACAGTGTATTGGTTCGGGATTAATTCGGATATAGAAAAATTTATATCAAGTTGTGATGTTTGCAACAGTATGGCAGTAGTTCCAAGAAAAAGGGTGTTTTCTGAATGGACGCCTACTACTAGACCATTTAGCAGGATTCATATTGATTTTTTCCATTTTATGCACCACACATTCCTACTACTAGTCGATAGTTATTCCAAATGGATAGAAGTAGAATGGATGAAGAAAGGTACTGATGGAGGAAAAGTCCTCAGTAAACTGGTATCATTTTTTGCTCGTTTTGGTTTACCAGATGTTCTGGTATCGGATGGTGGTCCTCCATTTAATTCGTTTATGTTTATAGACTTTCTAGAGAGGCAAGGAGTAAAAGTACTCAAAAGTCCTCCTTATAATCCTTCGAGCAATGGCCAAGCTGAACGACTTGTTAGAACAGTGAAAGAAGGTTTAAAGAAGTTTCTATTAGATCCTGAAATGGTTGAATTAAAGTTGGAGGATCAGATTAATTTATTTTTGTTTAACTATAGAAATAGTTGCTTGACGGGTGATGGTAAATTTCCATCTGAGAGAATATTCTCATTTAAACCTAAAATTCTTTTGGATCTATTGAATCCAAAGAAAGAATATAAAAAATTTCTACATCTTCCAACGCCTAATGATGTGAAAGCACAAACAAATTGTGAAGGTACCGCGGATAAATCATATGATTTATTGGATAACCTGATGGCGGGAGATACTGTATGGTATCTCAATAATAATCCGCATAATAATTTCCGCTGTTTCAAAACAAAATTTATTAAGAGAATGTCCAAAAATATCTTCCAGGTGGAAACTGGAAACGTACAAATCGCAGCTCATAGATCACAATTGAGGGTGTCAAAGGACACAACTTCGAGCAACAAACATAATGTGACGGTAACTACGCAGGAAATAGTCCCCAGCATCGAAGAAGATGAACTCGAAGGTTTACCTAAGGAGCCGATCAGAAGGAAACGGAAAATGGAATGGCAGAGGCCAGATTATATAAGGCGTTCGAAAAGGAAGAGAACTGCAAAGGCAGATGAAAATTATGTGTATACTGAAATTAAAAAGAAATGAATTGTGATTGATTTATTAAAGAAATTATAATTGTGATCTGTAGTCTGTAAATTTTAGTTTTAAACTTGGAAGATAAATGTCTTCGGTTTGAATGCTCTCACTCAAATTAAGGGGGAAGAGTTGTAGTGTACAATAACGGCTGTCAAATGACAGATATTTTTATTAGTGTAATATTAGTGTTGAAAAAGCATAACGCTCATAACGCATGTCAACGAAATAAAACAAATAAACTGGGAGCAGGTCTTCCTCTATTGACGTTCAACACTCAACCTGAAAAGTTCTTTTTATTTCGATCCGAAACGTTAAAGTTAACAGATGTAAAATTGGTGTTATTTGATTTCTTGAAACCCGTAGTCCTGACCTCGACTGAACTACTATAATATTACAGCTAATACTGATTATTATAATATAAAATCATTTTTAGACATAACCTTCCTTGAAAATTTTTCACCCCTCGAAAATTAATATAATGGAGAAATGTCCACGTGGACAACAGAGGGAGGGGTATAAGGAATGTCCACGATTGCCCACGGAGGAGGAGGGGGGTGTCTAAAATCATGCTTTTTCTGTGCACGTGGTATGTGGATAGCCCCTTAGTTTCTGTGAAAAAGTGCTCTACAAAAAAATGTTGTAGGAGGAATTTTTTTTCCGTGCATGAAAAGAAACGAAACGAAAGCAAAGAATACTGTGACAACGAGTGGTATGTTTGGACATGATCAATTCAATTTTATGCACCTTTAATGTTCATAATGTGCATACCAAATTAGAATGGAGTTGTTTATAAGTTATGCTCTGTAATCTGCCTCTCGGTGAATAGTGAGTTAACAAATTTAACAACGCGATAGCAACCGAGCCATGTGTTGCTATTTTCAACAAATGCCAAACATCTGTTTCATTCGTCTTGTGTTCGTTTTTTGTGATTTTGCTCTGAAGTATTATTTCGGAAGTGTTATATATTACATTTATCTACCAAAAAATTAACGCGACGAAAAGAGAATCAACTGACACTTGTCATTTCTTCTAGTGATAGCAATCGTATTTAGACACCTGCGATGCGAAAAAGAAGTGATACTATAGTAACCGCGATAGCAACAACGGGTGCGCTAATCGACGAATTAATAAATTGGCAACGGCTAAAACTCGAGACTAAAAGCCTTGAATAGTAACGCATTGGTGCGGATGCCCTAAGCCCCTCATATTATATATTTTTTTCTCACCGATTGCTCTCTGGGCTCCCTAGAAACGGGTTGCTCGTTTCCTTTCGCTCGGGTGCTATCAGTTCGATCAAAGATGGCGTGAAAACAACAAGCATCTTCGAAACGCGTAAAGTCAAAAAAAAAAGTTTACTGACCACTTTCGGAACGAAAATGTGTCGGTGAGCACCTTCAAGCAGCAGGGCATCGTCTGTCGAAAGTATACTAGGTCTCCAGAGTACACGAACGAACAGACAAGGCGTCCACAACCCCGGGGTGAAGTAGAAATACAAGCATAATTTTGAGAAGAAAGGTATGCTGTATATTGCTATCTCCGACAAAGGGATTTCAAAGCCCTGGTTTAACAAGTTGAACGGACTTGCCATCAACCAGAAGGTGTACCATTAAGAGTGCCTGAAGAAGATTCTGGTTCCGTTTTTAAAAGAGCATCATTCTGATGGGATGTACGTCTTTTGCCCTGACAAGGAAAAACAGATACCGTACATACCCCCAAGGAACGGAACCCGACCAACTTGCCCCAGTGCCGTCCGATCGAGGATTTTTTCGACTCCCTCAGTGCTCTAGTGTACAAGAATAATTGGCGGGCCACGGATACCAAGCAGCTGACCACGAAGATCCGGAATTGCATCCGGACGTAGATGTCAGTGCCGTCCAACGCTCTTGTGAGAGCATCTCATGGTAGAAATGAAGTGGACGTGATTTGTCTGTCAGGTGCATTGAAAACTAAAACTAGAACAAAACTAAAACTAGCTCGGAAAAAATTGTTATCCTGTTCGAATCGTGAGATCATCAACTGCTCTACCACAATTGTCGTTATTCAACCGATCCAGAGACGACTTGTTCGACAAAAACGTATTTCTTTATTGGTCATCAAGTTGCTAATATCTACGCTATCTGTCCAATACTCTGTCTATTGTTCTTGGTTCGTCGATGAATCAACTGTGTCTGCGGAGCAAAACAATCAATATGTCGGTGAAGCAAGATTCGTCTAATGCAGACAAGCGGAACAAAACCGATATCTCGTCCGATTCGCTTCACCAGGAAATTTCGAACAATGAGTTAGCAAGATTGATGGCTGCGCAAAACAAAGGTACTTAGGACCAAATCAGCCAATTGGGTACTGAGCTACGAGAAGAATTAAATAGAGGCCTGGAAAACATTCGAACTGAACATCAGCACGAAATTATCGCAAGTTAAGCGGGATGTTATAAACAACACAAATGTAATTGCAAGAACACAACTCTACAATGATGTAATGATCAGTGGTGTTCCTTATACTCAAGATGAGGATTTGATGTGCTACTACGAAAATAAAATCAGTGAACCCTACCCGAACAAAATACCGTTATTTCATCCGAATTTCTGAAGACTTGATTTTTTTTCATTGTGCTAGAATTCTTAGTTTTTAATGCGTCATTTGTTAAAGTTCCAATATTGAATTTGTGGTAAATATGTGGTAGCTGTACATTATCAGTATTTGTTTTTATAGATTGTAGTTATGTAGATTTTTGTGGTTCTTGCTGTTTGAGTTTTTGTATAATTTTTAGAAGTGGATCTGGTCGTAATGCCTCTTCAAATTTGTGTATAGCGGGTGTTGTGATGAAGTCCGCTCTATTTTCAAATAAATTGTCGATATGCTGTATGAATAGTCAAAGTATTTGCGCTAACAACCTTGATGAATTAAGAAATATTGCTCACATTCCAAAAGTAGATATAATCGGCTTTATCGGTTCGAGATCAATGGGAGATCGTGATTTAGCATATCGTACATAGAAGAGATCAATGTGAGTAGAAGATCATACAGGGTTGGGGAAAAAGAAATGTCGTATTTCTGACCAAAATGTGACGCTATATTTAACATACTTAAAATTATCCAATTTAAGTCAAATATGCGCCGTTTTGTTCGCAAACTTGTTGCCATTTAGAAGGCAACTTCATTATCCCCCCTTAAAAAAACCCCCTCCTTATTTGCAAAAAACTCAGACAGCCAGTTTTCGCAAGTCTTCTTTGAGGCCAACTTATTATCACCAAGAGCGTTTTGCATGAACCGGAAGAGATGACAATCACTTGGAGCCAGGTCCGGACTATACGGTGGGTGCAATAGGACATCCTATCCGAGCTCCCGTAGCTTCTGGTGGGTCATCAAAGATGTGTTAGGCCGAGCGTTGTCCTGGTGAAAAACAACACCATTCCTATTGATCATTTCTGGCCGCTTCTGGTCAATCGCCTGCTTCAAACGGTCAAGCTGCTCATAGTAGAGAACCGAGTTGAGGGTCTGACCATAGTTGAGCAGCTCATAGTGGATGATTCCCTTTTCAATCCCACCAAACACACAGCAAAACCTTCCTGGCCGTCAATCCGGGCTTGGCGATGGTTTGGGCCGGCTCACCGCGCTTCAATCACGACTTTTTTCGCTTTAGGTTGTCGTACGTGATCCACTTTTCATAACCAGTCACCATCTTCTTCAAAAATGGGTCGAGTTCGTTCCGTTTCAGCAGTGCATGGCAGGCGTTGATTCGGTCTAAATGATTTTTTTGCGTCAACTCGTGTGGCACCCATACATCCAGCTTTTTTTTGGAATCCAATCTTCTGCAAATGGTTCCAAACGGTTTATGGTCTATACCCAGTTCCTGGCCAATCGAGCGAGTGCTCACATGCCGGTCTACTTGGATGATTTCAACGATTTTATCGGTTTCCACGACGATTGGCCTACCAGTACGGGGTGTATTTTCGACATCCACTACACCAGAACGAAATCGATCAAACCAACGCTGTGCTGTGCGAATCGTTACAGTATCGGGTCCATAAATACACGAATTTTTTCGGCCGCCTTCGTTGCAGTTTTACCTCGCAGGTAGTAAAAACGTAAAATATGGCGAATTTCTTGCTTGGTGGACTCCATCTTTGACGCGCAATAATTTGAGACTGAAAATGACAATCACAACACTGTCAAAACGAAACACTCGTAGCACAGAATGTCGTCTTTAAATAGCTGTATAGTATGATCCGATGCGATAAGTACAACACAAGATATGTTTAAGTGTTGCCATATATTGACAATATACGACATTTCTTTTTCCCCAACCCAATATCATGTTCAAAATCTTAAGAAATAGAGTAACAAAATAATAAATGATGCCAAGAAAGAATATTTCAATGAAACATTTGCGAATGCGACTGCAAGTAAAGATGTTTGGTTTCGCCTTCGTTCGTTGGGATTTTAAAAAAACACAACCCTTGGAGAATCAACCAATGTCAGTGCTGATGAAATTAATTGATTTTTTGGTGAGAAATTTTACACACAATGATCAATCTCGTGGAAAGGTCCTTACCACAAGTGTGGAACTCGGAATCGAAAAGTGTAAGGCAGTACAGCTCCACCGTGGACGATTGGTGGAGACTGAAGGATTCCGCATTAACGAGAGTGAAGTAATTCAAGATTTGGTGAAAGGCGAATCCTATAAGTACCTGGGATTTCTGCAACTGAAAGGGATTTGTCACACAAAAATCAAGAAGGAACTCCAGGAACAATTCTTGATCAGAATCAACCAGGTTTTGAAAACAAACCTCTGCGGCGGCAAAAAAAATCAAAGCCGTCCATACGTCAATACTGATGATTGCGCCGGCTAGTGACCATTCTATCCTGGATTCCTCGAGTCGAGAAAGATGCACCACGCTAGATATGGGTGACAGACTAGGGGGGCGTTGCTGATTAATGGTCAGCTGCATCCCAATAGGAAGTATCCCGTGTCGGGCACACGTACAGAGCATTGGAGACAACAACATCCCAATTACGAAAACACTTGTAATACTAACCTCGAGCCAACCGCGAGTAATCGGTTACATATTACTAACATAGATAATAAGAAAAATTGTCAAAGTATTGAACTCCCGGCCTCGTGAGGCTAACGCCATATAAGCCTTGATAAAAATATATATTTTGGGAAAAAAAATACGTTAGCCGTTCCTTTACTCACGTACAGTTTCGGGGTGCTGAAGTGGACGAAAACCGATTTAGAAACAATAGAAAGAGCAATGAGAGTGACGTTCACAAAGCACCGTATGCACCATCCAAAGTCGTCCATAGAAAGATTCACCTTGCCACGTGTTGAAGGAGGAAAAGGTGTCACTGACATTAGAGCGCTTTGCAGTTCCCGGATCCAGCAGTTGCGGAGTTACTTCGTGGAAAGTCAGACCCGTCACGATATATATCGCGCTGTCTGTGAAGCGGACCGTGGATTCAGTGCCCTGCATCTGGCGCAGGAGCAGTACGAACTTAGCTGCAATTTGCAGACCATAGAAGAAAAAATAACATCATGGAAGCAAAAGGAACTTCATGGAACGCACCCCCATCGTTTAGAGCAAGCGCATATCGACAAAGTATTATCGAACACGTGGCTCGTGCGAGGTGAACTCTTTTCTGAAACAGAAGGGTTTATGGTAGCCATCCAGGACCGCATAATAGCGACTAAAAACTACCGGAAGTACATCTTGCACGAAAACGTTGTTGACTGTTGCAGAAAGTGCAATAAAGTAGGAGAGACGATTGAACACGTCATAGCCGGCTGTGGAGCGCTAGCCGAATCAGCTCATCTCAATCGTCACAACTCGGTTGCCAAGATTGTTCATCAACAGCTAGCATCAAAACGCAACTTGGTAAATCAGTTGGTACCCTACTACAAGTATATTTCGGATCTTGTTTTGGAAAATAGCTGCTACAAGTTGTACTGGGATCGCGAGATTATTACAGATGTCCGAATACCAGCTAATCGCCCTGATATTGTGGTCTACGATAAAAATAAGAAAGAAGTGCTGATAATAGACATTGCAATACCGTTAGACCACAATCTACAATCTACGTTTGCTGCCAAGATAACCAAGTATCACGACTTGGCAGAAGAACTAAAACAAATGTGGCATTTGAATGGCATCCGTATTATACCAGTAGTGATCTCTGCTACTGGTTTAGTTCCACACTCTCTCACGCAGTCATTGGAGGAGCTGCAAGTAACAGAGCAGCTTGCGGTTATGCAGAAAGCGGTGATTCTTGGAACGTGTAACATAGTGCGACGGTTCCTGAATCACCATAATTAGAACACGATGATTGTGCAGACACTATTATAAAGAGAAAAAAAAAGATACCACAGAGCCTAATCCCCCTTTGGCATTTAAGAAGCCCGGGGTAGGTGAATATTCCAGCTCAATGCTGAGAAGTGCCATAACTCTATATAATAATAATAATAATATTGAGTGTTTTCATTTTAAAATCCAGTTCACTGGTAGCTATATTCGGGTATGTAAGTTCGAATCGATGATAGGCATGTTCCAAAAAGTAAACTCATTTCTTTATTTTATATTAAAATTATCAAAATAATTAATGAGACGGACAGTCTGTTTTTTTTCTATTACTAAAGAATATCGCGCATCTATAAACGGAAATCAAATCGCCAAATCCAGATTTACTTGCAGATACCTGCCACCAGAAGCGTTTAAATTGTCACCAGTAATATTTTTTTTAAAATTTTGCGCCGGGTTTTTTATAAGCGGTTTTATGAGCGGTAAACTCACAGAATTTCTCTTTTCAATGAGGCGACGAAAGGCAGATCGCGTAATTTCAAGAAAATCGCGGAAAATCAAATCACGGAAAAAAATCTCGTAAAAAAGAACCCAGTGTATGCTTCTCAATTTGTGCCTCATCTCACGGTTCAAAATAATATTTTTTTTAAATCTTCAGTCTTTCCTGTCGAAGAGTATAGAAATACTTCACCTCCTTCATCGGCCTTATCGTTTGTTGTTAATTATTCATCGAAAATGTGTTTTTGAGTGGATGTCACCCCAATTACCACGTATAAACTCGTTTTTGAAGTGTCCTTTGTCCTTAGTTTGTTATTCGCATTTCTATGGGTACCCATTTCACAAATACCGCAAATACCTCAGTGTTTTGGGAATTTTCAATATTTCAATTGGCGAAAGGAAAATAAGTAACTAGTCTTGACATATCTGTGACCACCATAGACCATAGTTTGGAAATCAAATCATGACATCGCATTCGCAGCCTCTACTGCACTTGACCCATTGTCAATTGTGTTCATTCGATTCGTAAACAAAAAAAAAACGCGTGTTGTTGTTCGGGCATCTCAGTTGATGCTCTCTTGTGTATTCCCCTTCATTTTATTCATAGCAATTTGTAGCACTTCAAATGGAACTCCTCTCGAACGAAGGCCTACGAATGGATGGTCGCAGACCCAACGAATTGCGCCGAATTCAGTGCAAATTGGGAGTTTTCAGCCAGCCGGACGGTAGCGCATACATTGAGCAAGGCAACACCAAGGTTCTGGCGGCGGTGTATGGTCCACATCAGGCACCAGGGAAGAAAAGCAACCACGAGGAAGTTATTGTCAACTGCCAGTACAGTATGGCTACATTCTCCACGGGAGAACGGAAGAAAAGGCCCCGGGGAGACAGGAAGAGCCAAGAGATGACTATTCATCTGCAACAGGCTTTAAGTGCTGCGATCAAGACGGAACTATATCCGAAATCTCAAATAGATGTATACATAGAAGTGCTAATGGCGGACGGAGGAAACTACTGTGCCTCGGTAAATGCAGCCACCTTGGCCCTCATCGATGCCGGCATCTGTTTGAAGGAGTATGTTTGTGCCTGCACGGCCTCATTGGCTGGCAAAGTACCATTGATGGATGTGTCAAATTTGGAGGAAATGAGTGGAGGACCAACTCTTACGGTCGCATCGTTGCCAAGCAGCGGAATGATTGCATTTATGGAGATGTCTCAACGATTCCATTTGGATCATCTGCCAAATGTCATCGAGACTGCCTTACAAGGTTGTCGAGAAGTACAAAAAATTATAGATAGAGCTGTTAGAGAGCATGTGATTCATCTAGGACAAGCCGGAGACTGGGGGAGCGTTGGCAAATAAAACCATTTTTGGGATGTAAACAATGTTTTGTTTAATATTGAGATATATTGAATGATAATACCATGTTACTGTTCAATCTATATTGCCTAATTGTTGTCTACAGAACTGTTGATAATTGCCATCAGTTGCTCTTTACGATGAGCAGATTGTAATTTCAATATCATATCGTTCAGCTGATGCCCTCCTTCCATAAATGCCTTCAAGTTGTGAACAGTCCCACCTTCAATGCGGTGATCCGTGATACGGTCTTGGTTGTAATTATAAGTACGTACCTTTTCATTTCGCAAACTGGAACCTATTTGGGATTTCTTTAACGATTGGTTACTGTTAAACTTAGTTTCTAATTCCTGCTGCATCATCCTAGCCAACAGTTTCTGCTTAGCAATCTCCTTATTTTTCAACTGAGAGCGTTCCGTCTGACATTCAACGGCAATCCCTGTTGGAATGTGTACAATTCTAACAGCACTATCGGTTGTGTTCACATGCTGTCCACCGGCTCCGCTTGCACGTTTGGTTTCAATCTTCAAGTCTTTCTCATGGAGCTCAATTTTGAAGTCATCCGGTTTGGGAATGACAGAAATAGTTGCAGTACTTGTATGAATTCTGGCGGATTTTTCCGTGCTTGGAACACGCTGCACTCGATGTACGCCAGCTTCAAATTTTAAATAGCGATATGCCTCCCTACCGCTAATGATAATGGATCCATGACGAATACCACCCAACTCGGTATCCTCGGTTTGAATCATCTGTATGTCCCATCCTTTGGAATCGATGAACCCATAGTACATATCGAACAGTTCTCGTGCAAAAAGCATGGCTTCCTGGCCGCCAACACCGGCAGCTACCTCCAACACGAGTGAACCAAAATCTTCCTCTTCATCCATAGCTAAAATGCCGTCCATAATTTCACCGTCCAGCTTCCGCAGAATGTTGGAATAAGCCTGTAAATTTTGTTCCAATTAGTTTCATTCCAAATAGAATCGTCTTGCATCCGGATCTGGAATTTTCCCGTTTTGCTCTGGTTCGAAAAGATTCTCGGAAGTATAGATTACCTCATTCTCTTCCTTCATTAGTTGCAGCATATCCTCGTCCTTCTCTGCTCCCATTTCCTGCAACGATTTGAGATTGTCCACAATTATTTTTCGCTGCTCGTACATCTCCACCACGTGCGATAACAGTGCCATCCTCTTGATATCATTCTTGTTCAGCTGGTCCGACACCTTCAATGAATAGTACTCCAAACGAATGTTCTCCAGGTACTTCTGGATATGCTCATCCGATATTTGAAACCCTTCATCAACTCGGGATCCGATCGGATGCTGCTGAGCCAACGAAGGAAAACGAACGGAAGCGGAAATTGGCCTACTTTTTGTAACACATGCACTGTACGACCACAAGGGTTTGCACCGGGTAACACTTCTGAGACAGCAAATTCGATTGAGGAACATTTTCGCACATTAAAAAAAGAATTTTCATTGATAAACAACGCGAAATTTGTTGCGAAATCGAGAGTGGTGTTGGTAAATTGAGCAGCTGTCAAAATCAGCTGCTCTGATAACGTAACCATGACATTCATTCCATTAATGTTGTGAATTGTGATCTTTATGAGAGTCAACTTTTTGTGATACAGCAAATAGGGGAATTCGAAGGAGGATTTTCAGAAATCTATTCTATATTTATTTAAAAATAACAATTCATGATGACTGACTACATTGTTCTAAATCATGTTAAAACTATCGTTTGCTAAAAAATTACATCCAACCGCCTTTTAACAATTTGAAGAGCGCGGGAGAATCGTAAATGAATTAGAGATGGGCAAACCGTTCATGAACTGATCAAATGAACGAGTTTACCCAAAAGAGTGAACGAACTGCCGTTCTTTTTTTGCTGGGCAACAGTTCATATGAACTGTATACCCAGTTCAGAACGAACTGTGTACGGTGAATGATGAACTGATAATACCAAGCCCCGGGCAAGGGGATATGATCCGCGAGTCAAGATGTGCTACAAATTTAGCTGTCATTGCCAAACCTATCAAATTACTCGGCGAACTCAAGGCAAATCTATGGAACAAGGTGCGCCCATTCGCTAACTAAAAAAAGAATTGTTTTTTGAAAAAAAAATTTATGTGAAATGTAATGATCATGATGATCACAAGGGTCTGAATGATAATATAAAACGTAGAACCCTAGGTTGATCACTTGAAATGTAGTATTATATTATAATGTAAACCAACTTAAGAAATTGAAAGAATTTAAGTGAAATAAAAGGGTTTGAATGAATTCTGCATTATTTCAATAATTTCAGTTGTATTTAGCTGCTGCTCATGCTTTATTCGAAAATTTGCGTTTTGCGTGCGGAAAAAATGAAGCGTTTGCCAAATATTTTACAACACAATAATCACAAAAACTCACCATTATAATATAAAATCAGCATCAAACACAATTTCAGTTTCATATTATTTCACAATTTTCGAGGAAACGTATTACTCTATTACATAGAATACATATTGAATACAGAAAAGTAAATTTTCATTCATTATTTTTTGTTCTAGAAGTGTGTTAATTTCGTCCTTAATTTCGTTTTCCAAATGGCGCAAATCATTATGGTGCCTTCAACGCAAAGACAATAAATGAAACGCTTGCAGCGTAAAACGTAATGAATATAATGAATATAGCAATGAGTATTTCATAAAGTATCAGTATATTCCACAAATTGTGCTCAATCGTCTTAATTTACTTTTGTGTATTTTTTAAATGGCTGCAGAAAACCACTTCACGTTTTGACCCACCTGGTAGTATGTTAAGTGCCTTGTTTTACACCAGCTTGAGAGTTTGGCAGTTCTCGCGAGTGACAGTGGTCGCAAATTGCATTTGCGACCCGGACATGTTTGACGCTGTCAAATCCTATGTGCTAGTATACGGATGCCCTCAGGCTGGATAATACAGTTCAGAACGAACTGACCGCTGGCAGAACTGTGCATGCAGTTCAGAACGAACTGTGTACGGTAAGCGGTGCGTAAGAGGAAAGAAAACGAACGAGTGATAGATGAATGGTGCTGCAAGGTAAATAGTTCTCAAATTAACGAATGAAAACAAACGATAGCCCCATGAAACAACAAAAATAATATGTCGGTATTGTCGCTTCATAAAAAACGCTTGTTGCGTTTTTTTATGTTGCGTTCAGGATACGATGGTTTTAAATTGGATTGTTAAATTATTTATCAAATTTCATACTTTGGAGTTCAGGGTAAATATTTCAGTAAGTTGTTTTGCCAATCTACCTCACTTATAAAATATAGTTGAAAGCTGAAAGTTGATTTAAACAGTCTTGTTAAACAGTAAAATTCGCGTCGCTAATATGAAATATGTTTTATATTATATCATATTGTGCTCGATAATTTTGAGATGGACGTTCGCGGTTTGGGTACAGTTTTGCTATAGCATTTATTGCAATACATCGTAAGCAAAGCAGCACGATGCTAGTTTATGCTGAAAATAATGAATAACGACTCAAACAAAATTAAAATTTCAAAATCAAAGTTTGATTTTCTATTGTGCTAAGTTATTTCTAACAAATATATCCCGACATATCCCGCCACTGTACAAAAGAGTGAGTGATCTGCTCAAAAGAACTAGTTCACTTAAGTGAACGGTTGGTCACTGAACGGTTCATTAAAGTGAACCGTTTTGCCCACCTCTAAAATGAATTTTAATTCTAGAACGCTGTTCACTTCTTGAAACCAGGATTGAAAATTCACTCCGAATGACGTTCACTTAGTGATTCCCGATTTTTGAAATTAATCGTTTATCAGCTGATCGAATACTTTTCAGCAGTTTGTTATTCGATACGATTAATCACCCCAAATAATCGAGTAATCGTCAAACTGAGAGAAATAATTAGTTAGACTAATATTTTCATTTGCTAGAAAGTCAACTGGAATCAAAAAAAGTATTCATTCCGTCTGAAAATCAATTATTATCTTTTACGCTCCCCTAAACCCGTAAACGAAGCTTAATTCGCGTTGACTGCATTGAGCTTCACTTGCGTTTTTAGGGGAGCGTCAAAGATAATGATCGAATTTCAGGATAAAACTGCCGTTTGTTTTTTTCACTATAATCGATGTGAATTATTCATTCGCTTCGATTATTGGTTGCGCAGTATTCGTTCGATTAATAATCGATTTCTGTAGGAAGTATTCGATTAATCGATTAATCGAATGATAATCGGGGATCACTACGTTGACTGTTTAATTTCCAGACAGATGCTCACTACAGAGATGTCACCTTCCGTTTGTAAACAATTGTATTGCGGTATCTAATTTTTGTTTGTAAAATTATAACATCGATTATGAAGCAAATGTGCAGATTGTGTCTGCAGGACGGTCCCGACTTGGGAATCTTAGGAGATGATACGGCTAGTGGCAATGAAGATGATACAAATGCAGCTGATTGTTTGGTCCAGCTCATACTCCGATATCTATCCATTCGGGTGAGTTCATACTAAGATTCTTTTCAACATGATACAAATTAAATATTTAGCCCATTGGTTGCTATCAGTGATTTCATTGTGTAAATGAGACTTAGTTTATGTATCCTTAACTCTCTTGAACAGAACTGTCCACTGATTTTTCAAATTGTCCATGGATCAAAGACGAACAGATTTATCTCGTTTGAAACAAATCTTTAACTTCAACAGATAAATGATGGATCTCATTCTCACGAACGCATCGGAAAATTTTTACTTGTTTAGGCTCTCAGTAGCTTTAATGAGAATTGACCGTCACCATAAACCAGCCTCTCTTGCTTCATTTTCTAATCACGACAGATGCGGGTATCAAAACAAAAGATTCTATTTCAATTGTGTTACCTTTCCGACTTTGTATGGTTTCCGAAGTTGGGTGGAACGAAATTGGACGTGATAGGGGAAGGGTAATAAGGACGTACACCCTAAGTAAATGTTGACTTTCGTGAATTTCCCAAAAAAATATATGTATAGGAATCTCTCCACAAATTGATAGTCTAGGTCTCTTTTTATAATAACAATAGCTGACCCAGCAGTGTGCTCCCGTGGCCGAGTGGTTAGCGTTATAACTAACATGCCGGGTGTTCGGGTTCGATTCCCGTTCTGGTCGGGGAAATTTTTCGTCAAAGAAATTTCCTCCGACTTGCACTGTGATCACGCGTATTCTAGAGCTTGCCATTCAGAATGCATTCAAGGCGTGTTATTTGGCATAGAAATCTCAACTAAGTACTAATAAAAATGACGCAAGTAATACTACGTTGAAACGGCGAAGTTCCTCTAGGAACGTTAGT
Source organism: Toxorhynchites rutilus septentrionalis (assembly GCF_029784135.1). Lineage (NCBI taxonomy): Eukaryota > Metazoa > Arthropoda > Insecta > Diptera > Culicidae > Toxorhynchites > Toxorhynchites rutilus. Next base: position 84,527,013 of record NC_073745.1, read on the forward strand.
GCCATTGAAGAAGAAGAAGAAGAAGCTGACCCAGCAAACTTCGTATATATAGATTTGTTTTTGAGGCAGAATTTTTGAAGAATGAATGTGCCCGGCATCTTTGAAAAAACAAGATTGAGTCGGGAAGAGACGGACACTAGGCGGGATAGATGGACGCCGGGGGTGGGAAAGATGGACATTAATTGAAAATTCAAGTGAATGTACTCGATAAGTTTTGGAGGTCTTCAAATATGCCTTAAAAATAATCTAACAAAAAGGTTAGACTATAATCACCTAGAAGGGCCTCTAATTTTTCTCATTTTTTCATGTCTAAAATAGCTTCCGGCATTCGGATTACGTTTTTAAAAACGCCCTGCTGATTCGTCCATGATATGTGGTTACACTGGCAAACGTAGTTAGTGGGCATCTGTTAATAAAAGAAGGAGCAGATATTCAAATTGTTTTCAAAACGAAATGTTTGTCTTTCGTCGGTGGAGTCTTAGGCCGAGGACATAATGAGCACGATGCGATGCGGGCTCGTTTGCGGGAAAGCTCTTTCGTTCACGAATGCGGAAATCAAATGCAAACCGCCCGGACATGACATAGGCTGATGTCACATTAGGCGGATTCGCCGCCGCGGATATCGCGACGGGCTTTTTTTCTTGATATAAATTCGTTTTCAAAACCATTCCGCTCTGTGTGACATGGCTCATTCACAATACACCAGGTGTATGGCACGATTATCGCTATCTCACTCTACCTACCGTCATCGCATATCTCACTATCCCTCTGCTATGAAAGTTCATCATCGACATCACGATATGTCAGATGGTGGTAAATTGGTAATTCGCGATGGTGTCGACGTCTGGTGGCGACTTCAAATTCACGAAGCCGGTTTTTAAATTTTAAAATTTGAATGAAAATTTTCGCATCATGTTATTTAACTACTTGAAACACGTATTTCTGACTTGCATTCAACCATATGACTATACAATTCCAAAATTGTTGCTGATTTTTTTCATTATAATATAAAATTGTCTTCATAAACAATTTTCGTATGAGACTTGTTCATCACCTGCAAACAAAAATGTTTTTAATTCAAATAGAATACTAATTTGATATGGAAAAGCTAATTTTCATTCATAATTTTAATTTTGAAAACGTTCATTCCGACTGAAAATCAGCTATTCGCTGATGTCGCTGATGTTCGCTGAAGGTTGATGTCACATTAGGCGGATTCCGCGAGTAAAACCGCAGCGGAGGATCTACAGTGTATTGTGAATGAGCCATGTCACACAGAGCGGGGCGGTTTTGAAAGCGAATTCATATCGAGAAAAAAACCGTCGCGATATCCGCGGCGGCGAATCCGCCTAATGTGATATCAGCCTTACTCGCGGAATCCGCGGCGGTGAATCCGCCTAATGTGACATCAGCCTAACACATCAAAAAACGCGCGATCTGACGCGATCAGTATGTCATAGCACGCGATGAGCTCCAATTCATCGCTCCACATCGCATTGCATCGCACGTATACTGTGGCATGTAAGCGCAGCCAATTGGGCGATGGACCCAAGTTTTTCCGTCCGAGCCGATGAGGTTTACCTTCGTCTCATCCGACCGCAGTATATTTCGCCACTGCTTTTCCTTCTACGGACCGATCCAATCTAAGTGGTCTTTCGCGAACTTCAGCCGCATATTCAGATCCATCGGAGTCAGCATCGGGACTTCCGGGGGCTTTATCGCCTAGCCCCTGCTCCGGGAACTCACGGACAAATTCAGTTCGTCCCAGGTCTACAAAATACAAAAATCGATCGAAACAACACTCGAAAAAGCCGAAACGAGGAATTGGTCCTAAATTTTGTAGCGTCATTTTAGTTGTTAAGTATGCTTCAAATGCATTTTTTAATGAATGACCTTTTTAACTACAGAAATTGATATTTTTACAATCGAAATTTTTTTCGGTGCCAAATAACTTCAAAATGCATGAAACGTCGAGATCTGGTGTCATCTCGAAAATAATTGGCCAAAAATCGACCTCTTGTGGCTTAGCCTGAGTGGCAATAAAGGTATGGAAATAAATAATTATCGATGCCAACCATGTACATTTTGTTTATTGGCCCAAAAAAATGGCCTGTGCAAGATTTTAGCTAAATCGGACATGATTTATGGGCGCCGCAAAGCACTCAAAGTTTTGATTTTTTGGCCGCTCAGGCTAAGTCCCGAAAGGTCGATTTTCGGCTAAAATTTTGATTTCGGGATACCGTGAAGTATCCATATACCGCTCAGCTAAGACAATATTGAACGTTTTTGTACTCTAAGAATTACTGCTCACGCGCATATAATGTTCTTGAATGTGCTACTTGTTTAGTATTCGTTCCACTACTTATAAACATACGGATGAGAGCGTTGCTGTATCCATACCACCTATGATGATGAACAATATTTTGCACCTTTTGGTCCTAATTCCAACCGGCAAAAACATAATTTTCCTAATTCCGTTGATTGGTGTTCCTAATTCCAATAATCAAATTGTTATAATAATGAATCGTTTTGAATAATAGATTTGATGCTTCACTGGATTTCTCAATAAGACCCGATTAATTAACAGCATCAGGATCTAACGGATATAATCAACATCACCGGAAACTTTTGATCAATGTCGATTGTATGTTCGTCATTCTATTTTGAGTCTGTGACTTTTTAGTGGTCGGAAATAGCCGACGTCCAGCAGCTAAGTGATTTAAGTGGAATTTTCTTCTTCTTCTTCTTTTTGGCTTTAAGAGGGTTTAAACTTTTCAGTTCATTCGCCTCTAGGGGAAGTGGAATTTTGTGGAAGACAAACCAGTATTATGTTTTTTTTCGTGCATAGCAGCATCTTTTCATAAGAGACATGTGACTTATGTCCATTTTGAAAGAGAGTAATAGGGAACGATATTTTCTGCTGGACAAGCCGAGGGTGAAAAACATCCTTAAAAAACAGGAACAATCCGAAACATCCAACCCGATTCCGTTCTTGCTGCGGCCCAATTTTCGGCCAATCTCTGCCAGATCTTTTTTGGAATCCAGGATTTGTGCGGATATAGCATCAATGTTGCCGCCAACTGCACGGTTGTGTTTCCACAATAATTCTCGATATCGTTCACGATCGGTGTTAATTACTTTTGTCTGGAGGTTTTTTTTTGGCCGGAACCAGCTATCTGTTCTGTTCCGGAAATTTCAACACATTGGACAGCGCTTCTTCCTCTAAATACTCATGAATTTCGTGAAATAAGCTCCTGATTTGTTGCTTGAAAACAACTGCACGATGCTTACGCTTGGTCCCCATTTTAATATTCTTGGATGACGTTTCATGAACCATTTACCCTTTTTCAATGGATTGAAACGAACTGATTTTCTACGCTACGCTACTCTTAACAGTAATCTCTTTATTCCCACGGGAAATTCAGCTTTTCCTTTTGCTAACAGCCATTCAACTATTCGTCCTCCATCGGGAACGGTTGCTTTTCCAGGACGTGATCTGGAATACTTTCCCAAGACCTTCTCGCGCAGCGTTGATTTTCGCACGGGAAATCCGGTTCTCAACATTTCCACAGCGTCTGCTATTTTCGACCTATCCTATTGCATACGTTTCTGACCAGCGTTTGTTTTATTCATCACAATATAGCAAATGAGATCTGTTGGGTGGAATAAGAAACAAGTAGAAATATGCGTATCCTTGTTCCAGCCATGTTCATTTTGGTTATAACTTATCGAATGCGACGAACGATATTGGCTGAAATTTATACAGTGAGGCGTAACTAATAGCACTTGGTTGCCAATTTTTCGCATAGTTATAGTTTTGAGAGTGTACAATGAGTGCGAATGAATGTATGGGAAAAAAATCGACCCTAAAATTTCAAAAATTTACCCTATACAAAATGTTCACGTCCTCGAAAAAACACGCTATGCCAAATATCAGCTCAATCGGACTTGAGGAAGAGTGACGCAAAGCGGTCAAAGTTTGAGTTTTTTGAAAATAGAAAAATCACCCAAGGGGGGAATAAAGGAAATCGGGGTTTTCGAAAAAAAATGTTGATGCCAAATGTCTTGAAATTGCATGGAGCGTCGAGGTTTAGTGTCATTTCAAATTTTTTCTTTTGTCGAAAATCGACACTCTGGGACTTAGTTTTTTTCGGAATACGAGACGAAACGTATGTTTTTGGGTACCAATAAAAATAGTTATCTAGATTTTTTTTTTAGGGGGGTCTCCGTAGCCACATTGGTTGCGCGTTCGCTTAGTAAGCGATCGATCGTGAGTTCAAAACTCAGGGCCCTCATTGACCATCTTTGTGTTGTTACAGAATAGCTACGTCCACGCAACAATCATCAGCGATGGAGATCGATCCACGGTCGAAATAAGATCGATTCATCCATACAACTGCTCTGCTCTGCCAGACACATCGGGCTACTGTTCTATAAATAACTCAACAATGATCAAACAACTGTCTCCGCTGTCCGGTGGTCCAACTGGATAATGGAAGAACAGAAAAGAATACCCTTACGCCTAAATGGCTACTGTGTGAATGTACCATATGTAATGGTATAGAAGGAATACTGGCGAATGGCAACTGTGTAATGTGCTAATTATAGATATGATAACCATGTGACATGTACACGATTAAAATTCGGCTCTGTTACAGCTAAAATGCTAATGAGCCTTAAATAAATAAATGGGATAAAAAAAAAATCTAGATTTTTATTCGGAAATTGCTGCGAAATGTTGATTTGCACGATAATATACCCTATGCAAAATATTAGCTCATTCGAACATCATTCATTAGTGTCACAGACGTTAAAATTTGAGTTTTTTGAAAACCGAAAAATCACCGGAAAACGGGGGTTTACAATTTTTTTTGATGCCAAATGTCTTAAAATTGCATGACACGTCGAGATTTACAGTTATTTAAAAACACGTTATTTAAAAACACAATTGTCAAAAATTGACTTTTCAGATGGAAAAACGACTAAGTGCCGAAATTTTTTTTTTTTACATTTTTTTTTCGAGATAACAGTAAATCTCGACGAGTAATGCAATTTTAAGACATTTGGCATCAACTTTTTTTTTTTTAAATCCACCAACACCACCAGATCTCGACGTTTCATGCATTTTGAAGAAATTTGGCATAAAAATATTTCTTTTAAGTCCCGATTTCTTTTCAGATTTTCGAGGGTCAAAAATCAAAACTTTGAGCGTTTTGAGGCACCCCTAAATCATGCCCGATTAAGTTGAAATTTTGCACAGGTCATTTTCAGGGCCAATAAACAAAATGCACATGGTCGGTTTTTGAAATTTGACACGACCATTTTCGCTGCCACCCTAATATATATATTAGGGTGGCAATGGATGTATGAGAAAAATCTCATCGTCGAATTTCAAAAACCGACCATGTGCATTTTGTTTATTGGTCCAAAAAAATTATCTGTGCAAAGTTTCAGCTCGATCGGACATGATTTAGGGTGCCTCAAAGCACTCAAAGTAGTCATTTGGCATCGAAAAAAAAAACGATTTTCTAAATTTTCTTTACTTAGATTTTCGAGGATGAAATAATCAAAACTTTAATGCTTTGATGCACCCCTGAATCATGTCCGATTGAGCTGAAATTTTGCACATGTCATTTTTTTGGACAAAATGTACATGGTCGGTTCTTTAAATTCGATAATTATTTTTTTTCCATACCTTCATTGCCTCTCATTTCGATTTTCGGCCAAAAATTTGTTTTCGAGAGGACATCAGATATCGACGTTTCATGAATTTTTAAGTTATTTGGCATCGAAAAAAAAATCGATTTTTCAAATTTCCTTGGAAGATTTTCAAGGATCAATAAATCAAAACTTTGAGCGCTTTGAGGCACCCCTAAATCATGTCCGATCGAGCTGAAACTTTGCACAGATCATTTTTTGGACCAATAAACAAAATGTACATTACAGTGCCAATGGATGTATGGGAAAAAGTGACCCTGACCCCTTCATTTACTAGTGTCGCACGGCGGTCATGTCCGATCGAGCTGAAACTTTGCACAGATCATTTTTTTGGACCAATAAACAAAATGTACATTACAGTGCCAATGGATGTATGGGAAAAAGTGACCCTGACCCCTTCATTTACTAGTGTCGCACGGCGGTCAAAGTTTGAGTTTTTTGAAAACCGAAAAATCACCCAATCAAAATCAAAGCAAATCGGGGTTTTCGAAAAAAAAATTTGATGCCAAATGTCTTCAAATTGCATGAAACATCGAGATCTACTGTCATCTCAATTTTTTTTTGTCAAAAAATCGACGTTCTTGGACTTTGTCGTTTTTTGGAATACGAGGCAAAACGTATGGTTCAGGGTGCCAATGAAAATCATAATATCGATTTTTCATACGGGACTCCCTGCGAAATGTTAATTTGCACGATAAAATACCCTCTGCAAAGTATTAGTCCATTCGGACTTCATTTACTATTGTCGCAGATTCAAGTTTTCTGAAAACCGAAAATCACCCAAGGGGGGAAATGGGGGTTTTCAAAAAAAAAAAAGTTGATGCCAAATGTCTTAGAATCGCATGAAACGTCGAGATTTACTATTACATCGAAAAAAAAAATTTTCGTCAAAAATCGACTTTTCAGACAAAAACGACCATGCGCCGAAAAGTCAATTTTCGACAAAAAAAATTTTTTCGAGCAATTCGGGCAATTCTAAGACATTTGGCATCAAAAAATTTGTTTTGAAAAGCCCGATTTCCTTTACTCCTTGGTTGATTTTTCGGTTTTCAGAAAACTTAAATTTTTACATCGGCGACAATAGTAAATAAAGTCCGAATAAACTAATATATGCAACGGGTATTTTATCGTGCAAATTAACATTTCGCATGGAGTCCTGTATGGAAAATCGATATGACGATTTTCATCGGCACCCTAAATCATACGTTTTGCCTCGTATTGCGAAAAACGACAACGTCCCAGAGCGTGGATTTTTTGACAAAAATTTTTTTTTGAGATGACAGTAGATCTCGACGTTTCATGCAATTTGAAGACATTTGGCATCCTCCCCCCTTGGGTTATTTTTCGGTTTTCAAAAAATATATAGGAGGTTGTGTCCAAGATACGACCGCATTGTTGACGTAGAACTACGCTGTTATTTTATATAAGTCGCTCGTTTATACCTTGGGATATTATTCTATAATGCTGTGAAATTTTAGAAACAACTGCTTAGTAGAATAATCTCTGAAGTGGTTTTTTCGTTGTAGAATCAGTTGAGGATAATTGATTCATGATTCATTCTTGCCCTCGCAAAACAATACACTAGCTGATCGTATGTCGCAATTTATTTCATGGCAATGCATTGGAAATTTACCTCGAACGCTATTCCGGTGGCCTTTTTCGCAATTGACATAGACTCGGCTACAGTCGATTATATACATGTTACACCAGCACCATTATTCCACATCTCATAACTACATCAATATATCTTTGCCACCACATGGAAACAACAACAATGACAATACTTGCAAGTATCAAATATCATGCTACATGTTATTTAGCATTGCTTCAAAGGAATCGCACTTCTAGGCATCGTTCGTAAAAAGGTAAACCAAGCGCCAAACAAGCATTCGCCATAGCATGCATACAGAGCCATACATTGGTGGCTTGAAACTACTAGGAATATAAAACACTTCTCATCAGTTTGCGCTATTCTCAAAAGAAACGCTCCTGTTTATATTGGTGGCCTCGAAAAAAAGTTGCATTACTTTCTCATGCTCGAGAGAAGCGCAGCTGTCACCCTAAGTGGAGGAAGTTTTGTTACTGGCAAGCGAAACCTAATCACATACAAAATTCCAGAACGACATATTCTTTCTTGGTGACTATACAAGCGAAATAAACTCTTTTTGTTAATAACAACCTCGAAAACAGTAGCAATGCTTCATTATGATCAATATTAGCGCAAATGCAATCCTAGTTGAAGGCAGTTTTGCGACTGGCACGCGAACCCAAATAACTTATAACATTCCAGTAAGACATTCAAGATGCTTGGTATTCCCCAAATAATTTTTTGGTGCACCAAAGGCACCAACGAAGCCCTTATGGTGACGGAAAACAAACAATGTTAACTGCTTGGAAAAAGCCTGAATTATGCCACACAGCTTGTACTCTGCTGTAACACCCATCGATGCGAATTCGCTGATGTGTTTGTCAAGAGCGAGGAGAGCTTGATTTTGGTTGCTGCCTGGGTAACAGCGTTTACATTTTCGACCGACGCGCCGAAATCGCCTACTTCGCTGTGGTTCGATGCGGTGTCACACTCGCGAAGGCACTCACTGCACCAGCATCGCGTGCATCATTAAATGACGCTTGCCTCGAAATTTTATTGCCCCTGGCAATGCGTTCGTTTTTCGCAGGGCTCGACCTGTCTTCCTCTTCTTCTTGCTCATCACACACTACGTGAAGCGTCCAATTTATGACGCGGAAAGAAAAACACACCATACGAATAACGCGCGAAAAACGAACAGAAAAAGCAAACGACGATATCCAAGTTGGATTACCACTGGTGGGGTCCAATCTTAGATCGAAGCGCAGCGAAAGCAAAGTGAACTGGATTGCTCAACAGTCCGATGCCGAATGAAAGTTTGCCTCAGCGAGATCCACTGTTTATACTCAAGGCAAATATTCCCCTTCATTCTTCTACTTTTCCTTTGTTCACGGCGACTTCAAATCCTACGATTTCCCCTTCGTTGGTCGTCGATAAGTTGCTCGTTATAGACAGCTCTGTTTGGGAAAGCACACAAATGGACAGAACAAATGTATGGAAAAATGGAAACGCCCAAAGTTTCCATGAATTTTAACCATTTACAAACCAGGGGATTCTAATGTATAGCATATTAAACAAATCTTAGGGTGCTCATACACTGTTTGACCGAAGCCAAATATTTGACTCTTTTTGACAGATAGAATTTGGTCAACGTGTACAGATCAAATATATTCTACACAAAACTCGACAAGCAAATATTAAATTATTGGATGCCTAAAATATTTTTTCAGTCTGTTCTTCGAACCTATCGGTACATGGTTAGGTTACCTTGAATATTTCAGTTGATTTTTTCCATGGTCGGTGTTTGATGTTGTTTACTACTGTTGAAAATTGAAGAGTGGCAAACAAAATAGTGTTTGTACAAATATCAAATCAAACCTTATCTGTCAAAAAATAACAAATATTTGACCTCCGGGCAAACAGTGTACGGCCACCTTTAGGGAATTTCCGATTCGTTTGGCATGTAAATCGCTAAAATCCGTTCGCGGCAAAAATAGTTATTAACGTTAACTTTATTTCATAAAAACGTGACCTGTTTTCTGATTTGGCACCCTTAATGAAAGACGTAGTTCTACGTCAAAACTCCAACTTTGACCGCTGTGCGACACTAGTAAATGAAGTCCGATTGAGTTGATATTTTGCATAGGGTAGTTTTTCGTGAGAATCAACATTTTTAATCAAATTCGCTTTGAAAATTCGAGATGGTTATTTTCATTGGCACTCTAATGTACATGGTCGGTTTTTGAAATTTGACATGACCATTTTCGCTGCCACCCTAATATATATATATATATATATATATATATATATATATATATATATATATATATATATATATATATATATATATATATATATATACCTAAAAGCTCTGTACTGTTAAATTCGTCGGTCATCTGGAATGCGTAATTTCATCTGAGATGAGCAAACCCATTTAATCTGCCATAAGAGCCGTTGCATGCTAATACTGCTAGAACTCCTACTCCTACTCCTACTTATGGTTCAAATGAACCAATGCAGAATATGTCTCGTTTTTTCAATAGGTGTTACCACGTCTTCAATTTAAATATGTCGCATGAAACAAATATACAGTAGAACCCCGATTATCCGCGAAATAGTCTGGCTAGGTCACCGCGAATAACGATAATCGAGGATAACGCGATATATGACTAAAAATTAGGTGTAAACACGAAATAAAGATATTTCAGCATGAAAACTATGTTTTATCAATACAGAAAACATTAAAATATTCATCTGCAAGGTCGTGCGCACCAGTGGTCAGATAATATGAAAGCTATGACCAAACCAAAAGAACAAGCACCTACGTCTCACTGATAAATTTTGGGAAGCTTTATAGAACTACTATGGAACTTGCTTTCGCGGATAATCCCCACCGCGGATAATCCCCACCGCGGATCATCCGCTCGCGGATAATCGAGGTTCCACTGTATATAGATTTACACGTGTTTTTTGTTAATTTATGCCACTCTATTTGTTCTATTATCATCATTGGGGCACAATTTTACCTGTTGACTAAATAAACAAACAACGATTTTGCGTAACATATATTACACAAAATCGATGTAAGTCTGATGAAGTTCTTCATTACTTGCATAACTTTCAATTCCGTAGACTGACCCCTTATATAGAATTTTGATATAGGGGGTAATTCAACGGAATTGAAAGTTATGCAAGTAATGAAGATCTTCAACAGACTTACAACGATTCTAAGAAATCAAGGACAGAGTCCTATATCAAAGGCATAAAAACTACATTTCCTACTTAATTGTGATCACTTTCAACCTCTTTGCAGATCGTAAAACATGAATCCACCGCAAATGCCATGATATGCTGCTCCTGTCGAATGTCGGTAGAAGAATGGCATACGTTCCGTGAGTCATGTATGAGGAATGATGAAGTTTATCAGCGAGTTATTTCACGCTCGATCACGAGCAGCGCAACGTTCGACAAAACCACCCTCACTGATGAAGATAGCAGGGCTGTGATATTGAAAAACGAACCTAGCTACATCGACGCCAAACCAGCAGAGAACGATGACGCAGATTTTGAGCAGATGCATTATAAAGATGAACAACTTTCGAACAGTTGCTGTGATGATAACTATGAGATTGACAAATCGGACGACAAACAAATGGATAACGATGACGACGATGATTGTCCTGATTTTGAAGAGATTGAATTCGATGAAGTGTCAGACAGTTCCAGCGACGACGAGTATGTAGTGAAGAGCACTGTATTTTCAACACGGAACAAAGTGAACAAGATAAATACTACACTCGAAATAATACCACTGAAAAAACGCGGTGGTTCCAGAATTCAAACGAAAAACACAAAAGATACTGATATTCCTGGCTTGAATCAAGAAGCTCCAACGCTTGATAAATCACAGGAAATAGTTGCCAAAAAAGTTTCGAGTAGAATCCGAATCAGCCCAGTAAAAGTAAGCAAGAAACGAGGTAGACCCAAGGAAGCAATAAGAAATGCAAAACGTGCTGAGGTCTGTACTATTTGTGGGAAATGTATTAAAAATATGACTGAGCACATGAGAATACACAATAATGAAAAAAGGTATTCCGATAGCGTTATATATTTATAATACGACCCAAAAAACATTCAATGATCTGTTTTATAGGCACCAGTGTCCGTACTGCTCGAAGGCGTTTGTAAGTACTTCCAATTATAATTCCCACGTAAACATCCACACTCGTGCTAAAATGTATAAATGTGATCTCTGTGATAAGCAATATGCAATGCTCAACAGCCTGAAGCAACACCGAATAACGCACTTCAAGGAACGTATATACGTATGTCCTGTATGTGGGAAGGCATACTACCAGCCAACCGGTTTGGCTAGACATAAACGAACCCATTATGAGGAACCTAAAATTAAATGTTCTGCCTGCGATAAAATGTTCATGACGAAGTATATTTGTTCATTCAAAAGTCCTAGAATATTAACAGTATTGCTTCTTTCTTTCGCAGTGCGGATCTTCGAAAACATTTCACCAAACATTTGGACGAAAAACCGTTCAGCTGTGAGATATGCAGTCGGGCTTTTAGCCGGAAAGACAATCTTCGTACTCACATGAAAACCCACCGAGGGATTACGCCAACATCCAGAAAAGCTTCCGCGAATACGAAATCATCCAAAACCACCGGAAACAATACTCCCGAGACGACTGCCATAACTGAGTGAAGGATTTCTTTTTCGTTCGTGCAAATCAATCAATCGGTCCTCCGATGTATATTTGTTACATCTGTCCATTTAATTTCGAATATAGATATCTATTAAGCAACGACTTGTTTGGTTTTCTTATTACATCAATCTTAAATCGTTAGTTCAGTTCCGGTTTTGGTTAACATCAAGTTCACTTCATAGGACTCAACAGCTAGATTCTCCACAACGAGAAATCTACATTTAGTGTTTCCTCGTCTATTTCAATTCGGTCGGCAATATTTGCGAAGACTTATCAAACTGTTCGTGCGCAAAGGTAACAACAGCTGCTGTGTTTTATACAACGAATGGACAACAACAGAACATGCTGGAACCGTAAGCCGCCGTAATGCTATGAAATTAAATACTAATAGTTACACAAAAACGCTTCCCGTGGGATCGTTTTCTAACGATGGCGCCGATCAACGCTCAAAACAAACAGTATATTCTAACATTTTACTAACCGCGCTTGATTGTGACTTCAAATTCCATCTAAACAAAATATGCCATCACTGTCCTCATTGGTGTATGGTTTGTTTGAACATAGAAATCTTACTTACACGGGTGCCGTTGACTATAACGCGCGAGGTATGTGGTCTGAAAGTATAAAAAATTCGAAAAAATAATCAATCCGTGATGTAGGCTGTGTTGATATGAAATTATGTGCAAAACAATTAGAAGAAATGATCTGATGAATTAGAATTAACATTGTCAATCATTAGTAATAATCGTAATCAATGACCATTCGATGTTCTGTGTCATTCCCACGTATCAAAACTTAATGGGACTATGTCACGACAGCATTTTTCCTTCTTCCACACGTAGTTGGATCTGATTAGCATGCGGGCTGTGTACTTTCATTCTCGCTGTTGTATTCCGCCTTGTTTCATTCAAACAATTTGAAATGGTTGGTTTGCGTGTCATTTACGAAAGTTATTGCTACCGATTGATTGAGTTTCTGATGCGCTATCAGTTGAGACACAAATACAATCCAGCATAGGGCAGTTAAACTGATTCACAACCGACAAGCACGGATGTATTGTTTCGCTGGATGAATCAGTGAAATATACAAACTGTCCGCCGCCAACCGATAGATAAATGAAATCGTTGGCACTTCATTCTTCAATACCGAAAGGCAATAAAGATAGCGGCTATCTCATGAGTTTTAAGCTGTTCACATGAGACATCAACGAGTCACCAACCAAAAGTGTGGATTTCTTTTAAAAACTTTTGAACGACAAATTACTAATCTATATTATTTGTATGATAACGTTTTCCCTGGAAACTTGGACTGGTGAATGTACTTTTATGTTTCTTTGAATTCATTTTATATTCAACTTGTTTTGTGTATCTCCTATATCTTTCAGGACTCATCCAAATAATTTTCTTTCCTCATAGTTACACATTCCATCTGCCCTGTGATTGTTGGGCTGTCTCTCTTGTCTCTATTCTCTCTCACTATCTTCTCTCACTCTCTCTCTTTCTCTATCTTCTCTCCCTCTCTCTCTCTCTCTCTCTCTCTTTCTCTATCTTCTCTCACTCTCTCTCTCTCTCTCCCTCTCCTTTCCTTTCCCTCTCTCTCTCTCCCTCTCCTTTCCTTTCCCTCTCTCCTCTCTTTCTGCCTTCTTTTTCATCTTCACTTTTTTCTTCTCTTTCACTTTTCTCTATCTCTCTCTTTTTCTTCTTTTTCTCTCTTCTCTCTCTTTTCTCTCCTTTTTCTTCTATCATCTGATAACAAGATTAATGTCATGTGCTGTCCAGCTCAATCCCCAAACTATGGTCGATTGACTAGGCCGAACAAAAATGCAGGAATCTTACTGTATTGTTTTTATATGAATGAACATATAGGGGAAGTGAGGGTAAGACAGACATTTAAAGAAAATCTTCAATTGTATCTTTGGAAACTCATGTTTCCCAAAACTTGAAAGCAGTTTCTTACAATTCAATAAACTATTTTTTGAAATATCGGTCAAATGTTTTTTTTTTACTGAAATTAAAACAGACCAAAAAGTTGAACTTTTTTTCGATGCGAGTGATATGGACATACAGTGTCGGACAACAGAATAGGACCACAGCTCAATCCAAAACAGAAAGTGACAAAACTTTGAGAAAAAAAATTCCATTTAAGATCATCAAACCATTTACAAATTGTAAATTCCATTCTTCGAAGAAATTAAAATCATCCGTAGTTAAACCAATTGTCCTTTATTTAAAAATGCGTTTTAAGCATACTTACTGACTAAAATAACGCGACATAAAATAGGACCGCTTTAGAATTCATGATAAAAAAAATTTAAAAGAAAGGAAATTCATACCGTGATCGATTTGCAGGGTTAGTACTTGGTGGTATAACCCTTATTACGCATCACTTCTCGCACCCGGTTCGGCATCGACTCCACCAGCTTTTGGCACGTTCTCAGCGGGATAGCGTACCACACCGCCTGGATTCTCTCCCACAGCTGCTGCTTGTTTTTTGATTTTTCGGTGTACACCTTACGTTTAACTATTTCCCATAGGTTCTCTATGGGATTGAGATCAGGGGACTGTGCTGGCCACTCCATAACGTCTACCTTATTATCCTGGAACCACTTTTTAACCGTTTTAGCGGTATGTTTGGGGTCGTTGTCCTGCTGGAACTGCCACTTTAGGGGCATCTCCCACTCGGCGTGTGGCAGCATTACTTCCCGAAGTATCTGGGCGTAGAGATGCTGGTCCATAATCCGGTCTATCCAGTACAAGGGACCCACCCCGTACCAAGAAAAGCACCCACACACCATGATGTTACCTCCTCCATGTTTGAATGTTTTATTTGTATACTGGGGCATATACGCACAGCCGAGTGGGCGATGGACCCAACTCTTTCCGTCCGAGCCGATGAGGTTCACTTTGGTCTCATCCGACCACAGCACATTTCTCCATAGTTTCTCCTTTTCCGGGTCCATCGCCCGGATTATGGACCAGCATCTCTACGCCCAGATACTTCGGGAAGTAATGCTGCCACACGCCGAGTGGGAGATGCCCCTAAAGTGGCAGTTCCAGCAGGACAACGACCCCAAACATACCGCTAAAACGGTTAAAAAGTGGTTCCAGGATAATAAGGTAGACGTTATGGAGTGGCCAGCACAGTCCCCTGATCTCAATCCCATAGAGAACCTATGGGAAATAGTTAAACGTAAGGTGTACACCGAAAAATCAAAAAACAAGCAGCAGCTGTGGGAGAGAATCCAGGCGGTGTGGTACGCTATCCCGCTGAGAACGTGCCAAAAGCTGGTGGAGTCGATGCCGAACCGGGTGCGAGAAGTGATGCGTAATAAGGGTTATACCACCAAGTACTAACCCTGCAAATCGATCACGGTATGAATTTCCTTTTTTTTTAATTTTTTTTACCATGAATTCTAAAGCGGTCCTATTTTATGTCGCGTTATTTTAGTCAGTAAGTATGCTTAAAACGCATTTTTAAATAAAGGACAATTGGTTTAACTACGGATGATTTTGATTTCTTCGAAGAATGGAATTTACAATTTGTAAATGGTTTGATGCACTTAAATGGAATTTTTTTTCTCAAAGTTTTGTCACTTTCTGTTTTGGATTGAGCTGTGGTCCTATTCTATTGTCCGAAACTGTATAGTGGGGGGAGTATGGACATGTTTGTAATATATGGAGCGTAGGAGTTTATTGCTCGTGAGAGGAATAATTTTATTCAACCAAGATCGGACCTCATCACGAATGTCCGTGAAATGATGAAGAAATCGTGTTAATCCACCTAGAAGTGATATTATGCTTTTCAGCAGTATAAACGGACAGAGCCTCAACTATTTTGCTTCTGGTTCCAATAAGCTTCTAGACAGTCCACCTTCGGCGATTTGATTTCCATTTATAGACGCAGGGCATTCCTTAAGAATAGAATAAACAGCTTTTTCGCAGTCCATCTCACTCCTACTGGCAATTGTCCGTTTCACCCCACCAGTACAATTATTTCAATAATTTGCTCACTAATGAATTTACTTTTCCGTACATACCTAATATGGCTTCTCTGTTAACTCACAAATTGAAATATAACCATCGACGAATTGAATTTTGAAATTAAACCACTCCAAATGCTTAATTTCGAAGCCGCAAAAATTACATCTACACGCGGAATCATGTTTGATTTTCGGTTTTTGTGTCCCTTCTCCACCTTTGATCAGTTTTCATTGTCATAGGGTGGTGTAAATATCATAGAATAGCATGAAGAAGGAGTTCTCATTAACAGAAATTTGAATTCCTTATGTAACTATACAAATCAACCATCTGTCCATCTAACCCCCCATTTCCGTCTTACCCGCGCCTCCCCCACTGACTGCTAGCAAGTTTTTTTGAGTCTGTTATGGAGATGATAAACGAAAATTTTAGTTTAGGTTTGTTCGCCATTATCCACGGCTGTCATACGGGTTTTAGCCATCTACAAAAAGTACTAACAATAAATGTCCATAAATGCAAAACTAGTTCCTTACAACAAAGCCTCGAAAAAAAATTAACAATGTTGTATATATATATATATATATATATATATATATATATATATATATATATAGAATTAATTCATTAAAAAGACATGCATTCCGAGCAAAAGAAATAGTAAACTCTATATGATAATATTCCTAACGTTCGCCTTCTCATCGTAGTATTACTCGCGCCATTTTTACGATAAACAGGATCGGCGCGAGGAAGCATACATTCACTTGCGAGACGCTATCATGAGCAAAGCCGACACAGCCTTTGCTATTGTCGGGTCAAAACGCAATGTATTGACATGATATTACAGTGTGAAACACAGGAAACACAGCTCAGTGGGAAAAAATTCCCTTCGACTTGCATGTTTTGACAAAGCGAATTCCCCCAGGCACATTGATTTTGAAGTCCGTGTTAGGGAAGGTGGGAACAAAAATAACCCCTACTTGCATGTATATTTGCAAAGCGGATTTCCATAGGTACATCGATTTTGAAGTCTGTGTTAAGGAAACCGTAAATCGGACCAATCAAAACTTGGCAGTTAGAGCGTTTATATAACGCTTGACATTTTACAGTTATTCAATTGTTCATCTCATGAAAAATAACATGTTATTAATTGTGGTAGACGCGTATATTTCCTATCAATTGATGCAAACATCTTTCTGATGTAATGTATAACATATCAAACAAGTCTTAAAGAATTTCCGATTTGATATGTATGCAAATCCTGAGAATTCGTTCACAGTGAAAATAGTTATTAACGTTAAATTTATTTAATAAAAACGTGACCTGTTTTCTGATTTGGCACCCTCCCTGAAAGACGTAGTTCTACGTCAAAAAGTGAAGTTAGGATGAGGAGTATGTCTTTCATATATTGAAAGGACATCGAGTAGCAATTCTCATTTGAATTTTAGCAATTTAAAATTGTTTTCGGGTCTACCAATAAATAAGATAAAGAGTAAATTGTTCCACGAATTCGGATGAAGCTTACTGGAACCACTCGTGTTGAATAAGATAATGCCGTCCGAAATTATCCGATGTAAAACAGTTTACTCGGGGATGTTTTGTGTTTTGTTACAGGATGCGTTTCGATGGAGAATTTAAAAGAGTGCAGCTGTTCACCAAATCCGACATTTATGCTTTAATCAACACTCAGTTACAATTCATCCGAAACTGGAATTGAGCAGACGAGTAAGGCCTTGTTCGCACTGCAGCGGGGCGTCAGCGTGACTTGGGCGGGGCGTGTGTAATGCTTACGATTAATCGTGTGTGTTCTTACCGATGTGTTCACACCAAGCTGACGTGTCGTGAGCGTGGTTTTGACGTGTGGCTGGCGTGCAAACGAAAACACTTCACGCCTGCAATATTTGTACTTCTCCACTTCTCTCTAGCATATGTTTGTTTGTAGTAGTGACATATTTTTTTTTGTTTTTTTTTAATTTATTAGGTTTTTCACCCCCCCGAGCTGCTAGCCGGATACCTCCAACGATGTTGGAATATTGAAAAATAAACCAATTTTCATTCTTTCATTCAAAAACACACATTGACACACAACATGGCCTAAAGTAAACATCGTCAAGAAGCATTGACCCTTGATGCTTGAAGATAAAAGACTAGTGATTAAAAGGATACCGGATATCCGGGCAGCTTCGAGACCGGTTAGCAAATACAAAATTGAGAGAAAAGGCATGTGGAAATGGAGTAAATAAAGTGTTAAATGTAAGAAAGAAATAAACACATTTTGAATAAAAATTTTGAACGAGTATGGAATTTTCGTTTAGAATAAGTACTCAATCCTATTTAATAGTGTATCATGTTTTCTACAAGGAATTTAGAACAGTTTTATTCTGATAATGGCTTTATATTATTATAAATGGGTTTTTGTGAGTGTATCGAGATATTTCGAATACTGGCCGAGTAAAAGTAAGAGTTACATGCAATCAGCAATCAATTATTTTCATTGAAATTGAGAACTAACTTAAAACTGTCTTCAGGAATGGTAATCTGAGAGGGGATACACTTACTTCACCAAAAATCGAAATTATTATGATTGGCGACAAATTCATTAATTTGAAGACTCGACAACTGTTACGCTTGGTGGAGAAATGCGTTGGGCTTTTATATCTTCGAGGTGATTCCTGCATCAAAAAAGTATTTGGATAAGGACGTGACTGCACAGAGAACACCGAACTTACTTCGTATGACAACAAATTTAAGCGCTGGAGAGTTCGTTTCAACTACTTAAAAGAGGATGATCAAAATTATCTGACTGCAACCCTTTTAGACCCGAGTTTCGGGTCAGACCATTTAGGTGTTCTCGAACGTTAACAAACAGTCAAAATGCATTTAAACCAATGTCATCTCACAAAAAATTCTTGATACGAATCTTCTGAGAATAACAACTCATTGCCGTCTTCAACGAAACGTTAAACGAAACGAAAGCGATGGAGCTGAATGAAACTTTGATTATACGAGTTGATAATAATTTTGACATGTCAGTGATTATTTTCAAACACATGTGAATGATGTGTATATGCTATTGTGTTATAATTTATCTTAAGTTAATAAAAAAATTTTTTCAATATCCGGTATCCGGCCGGATAGAGTCACCATAGAAAACTAGTATACCGTTTTCAAGCTTTTACGGGGTAATTTTTTACATTTTTGCAAAACCTCGCAGTTTTTTGAGACTATTTCTCTAACAAAAAAAAAAAGAAAAACTTCAACTTTGGCGCTTACGTCACTTTGTAAGATTTCGGCAGTATAGATATCAGATTTCCATTTTTCAATCTCTGATGAATTCATGATATCATAACATCACGTTCATGAAACAAACTGGATTTTTCTAGTATACCAACACAACTGCACGCCCCCGATTGCATGGCGTTATCTTTTAACCGCGAGTCGGTATCATACGAATTAGTCTCAACAATTTAGAAGCATATCGCAAAGGAAAAGCTAAAGATAAATTGCATATTTACCTGTTTCAAAATCAAGATTCAAGTCCTCGTGCCTTTCGCTTGATCCTGGCGTACGGTCCGATGGCAGGGTCCGTGATGAAGTCGTATAGGACCCTCGTCCAGGAGGTATGCTGCGGGATGGTATCGTAAAACTCCGGAGCGATTCGTTTAACCTCCGGCAGTAAACGGCCCGGGACAGCCGGGAAATCATGATGTTCATTGTGATAGCCCACGTTGAAGGTTATCCAATTCAGCGGTCCATAGTAGGAGTAGGTCTCGAAGCCCTTAGCAAACATGTAGTGTTCGGAGATGAAGTGTCCCGCGACTGGATGCAATCCCATAGCCAGCAGCGACCCAATTACTAAATAAACCATAACTTTCCAGCCAAAGAAATATACGACGATTGTGTTGAATATCAGCTGAATAACGCCGTTCACCAGCTCCAGCCTCTGGGGTGGTTTAGGGTTCACGATCAAGGGCCGGAAAATGTAAAATAGTGGCTGCAAGCACACCCAGATAAACTTTCCGAATGTGTTACAGAACAATTTCGCCTCTATTAGCGTAGGCAAATCGGTGTCGATCACTTCATCTCCCTGGTATCGATGGTGCTCCAGATGGTACTTCTTGAAGCTCACCGACATTGGCAATCCGATGGGAAGATTGCAGAAAAATCCAAACAATCGATTGGCCATCGGCCTAGAGTGACCAAACGCTAAATTGTGGGCGATTTCATGACAAGCCAACATCAGGGAATGATTGATGACACCACCGAACAAATACGCCACTAGGAAAATCATTTTCCACGACTGATCCTTCATCACGAATAGCATTGCGAACTGCGAGAGCACCATAGCACTGGCAACCCATTTGAATTGGGGATCGTATCCAAAAAGCTTTTTTATCTGAGGATATTTCTGCAGAATAATCTTCCGTCGGCTCGCGTGAGGCTCCTCTGTGTAAGTCCACTCGAAATCGGTCCTGGATACGCGCTGTCCCATGATCATCAAGCCAGGCTGATACAATAAAAGTTCAAAAATACTCAAAGTTCCTCAATAGGAGCGAACTTGACCTCAAGACGTACCGCACATCCAAATTAAATATTGGACAAAAAACTACGCCCGGCTGATGCTAATTGCTACGATAGTCATACTAGACAAACAACGATGAGTGAATTTTCTCTGCTGTTTGACTTCTGCCGGATAAGCACACAAACACAATTTTATTCCGGGGTATGTCATGTAGTTTACCCACACTGTGGCCTCATCGAAGCCCAGAATAATATTCGGTATCTAGTGCATGTGTATGGTAAATGACTAAACGACTAAAATGAAATTGCTCGCATGAATGAAAAGAAAGTCGAATCCGCGTTGACGGCATTGAGCTTCGTATTACGAAATGGGAAGTAGGCATGACAATATGTGTTTGCAGAAGAAATGAACACACTTTTCAAATAAAAATTATGAATGAAAATTATTTTTCCCAAATCAAATTAGTACTCTATGTAATTGAAAATCACTTTTGCTTGCAAGTCACTTTGCTAAAATTGTATCTAAAGATAATTTTATATTATAATGGCAAGTTTTGGTGAGAATGACTGAAAGTTCATAGAAAATAGTTTAAATTAGTTTCAAAACACGGCAAGAAGTTTCAGAATAACGGCAAGGGAAAATTTTCATACAAATTTTAGCAATTTTAAACTGCCTCAGAGCTGACTAATCTGATAGAGAATAGTTGGTCTCATACAAACTAATAACGTATCCAGATGTCGACACAATTCCACCGTCAACGCGAACCGAAGTAGAGAATTCTTGCATAACTTTTGAAAAGGTCCAATGTAACATTTTCGTCAACTCGAGAAAAACGAAGTTGAAGACCCAAACATTATTCCGCGAATTGTCTTAAAATATTCCGATCTTTATCGCTACTTTCACCACTAGCAGTCAAGAATAACTCTGAAAAACCAATCGTAACTGTTGTTCTGTGATTTAAGATTAAAGTTGAAGACTAGGAGTGAAAAATGTTACATTGGACGTTTTGTCTACCCGCATTTGCACATTGGACATATTATGTTGCACAACAAAAATTTGAAACTAACTTCTAAGCAACAATCCAAATAACAGCATTTCACTCTAAAGACGAATTATTATTGTTATCACTCGTCGAATTGCATTGAAATCGGTAACAACAGCTGTAAGAAACAAAAACTCAAAACGACCGAAGTACGACTTCGTATTGTTTTGACTGCTTTGTTACTTCGGACGTTTCGGGCGTCGGAGGAAAGAGGCGTCTGAAGTAACAGCCGGGCGCTTCAAATCCGATTCTGTACATTGGATATTTTTTGCATCGGCGATAAAAAGATGAAGAAGATAGATACGTGAACAATTGTTTTTGTAATGCATTCAATGATTGAAAACTAATAGCGTGCATCCATTAACTCGATTTGTTTACATTTGTTACATAGGACCTTTTCAAAAGTTACGCGAGAATTGTTTTTGACATTTGTTGAAGAGCACGGCTTAAGCGGACCTTACACGGTCAAATTTATTGACAATATGATGACATTTGAGAGCATAATGACAGCTGAACATGGCCGACAACGCAGAAATCCGGATTTTCTGATTTTCGGGCATCAATATCGTGACATTTCATATGGATAAATGATGATGACGTTTTACCTCACGGACTTCCAGACTGAGTTGCCAGATTTGCAAGCGGACATTTAATGTTTGTTAGTCTTTTTTGCGATTGCAATTAAAATTCATAAACTTCTGAAATTGTAGGAATCATAAATGAAACCTTTTGGTTTGGAAAACTGATACAGTAATTTACATTTAATGCGACATGCCGCGGAACCACTCAGTGTCGCATTCGAGGCGATTTGACCTGTAATTGGACATTGAAGATGAGAGTGGTACAGCGTCGACGTCTGGCGGCGAATTTCAATGTGGGGCCATAATTTGGGCCCGAACTCGATGTTTACAAAAATGTCTAACTAAACGTGTCGCATACAGGTCTGCCCAATTAGAAAAATGTCGCATTAAATGTAAATTACTGTACCTAAAATAGCAAAATACAGTACTTTTCGCGATACAAATCGAAACCTCAAAGTAAACTGACAATGTGATGGTGAGAGAGTGAATGTCATTTTTTGCGCTAGCGAGCGGGGTCTAAGTTGTGTGTTTCTTCACACTCCGCTATAAAATTTGGAGAATGAGAAGATCTGGGAAAATCACAGGTGAAAAAAAATCTCGTGTTAATTGAAGTTACAGTAGAATCCCGATTATCCACGAATAGTCGGGATGATGTTTAAACATAGAAACTATATTTTATAAATACAGAAATAGATACAGATACAGATAATCGAGGTACAGATACAGATACAGATAATCAGGGTTCTACTGTCATAGTCTTATTTATCGAATAAAAACATTTGCTTGCAGATAATATATTTTATATTTTCGCAATCTAAAATAATCTGGCATCCCTGAAACTGAAAGGATCAGTCTGTATTTGTGAAGCGAGTATTATGATGTGTTTTTGAGAAGGAAAAACGAGTTTTAAAGTGTAAATTATTAATGAAAATTAACTTTTCCAAATCAAATTAGTATTCTATGTGAATGCAAATCACTTTTTTTCTGCAAGTGGTGAGAAAATCTCATACAAAAATTGTATCTGAAACTGACGTTATATAATAATAATAAATTTTAGTAGGAATATCTGAAAATTCATAGAAAATAGGTTAAGTTAGAGTTAGGACTACGCGCTTCAACTAATTAAATAATACCAAGTAGATATTTTCATTCAAATTTTACCAATTGAAAATTGCCTTTTAGCCTTCTAATCTGATGGAGAATAGTTTGGATCCCAAACACGAATGTCGCCACTAGCCATCGCGGATATTTTCGTTGTCTCGGATTGAGGGCGATATTGACCGTGTAAGGTGGCAAAATATTGATTGAGGTTAGATCGGATGTCGAAAGCCTAGCTGTCACGATATTGAAGACACTTATTGTCAATCAGTTTGATCGTGTAAGGTGCCCATTACAGAGACAAGGCTAGCTACTCCGTATCAGTCATTTTTTAGTGACGTCATCTGAGTCGTTGAAGTAAACAATGTGTTCTTATTTTTTATTTTTCGTGCTTTGTAAGTTTGTGCGTTGATAATATAGTTGATTATATTTAACACCATGAATAATTTGATAAAACATTTATCCACAAAGAACATAATTCTCGGTTTTTCGGAAAGCGAAAGAATCTCTTTTTTAGCCCGATAATGTCATTTTCATAATTTATACACCCGCTCACAGCGCATTGAACCATTTTCGATTTTTCATTTCAGGAACATTTACGCGTAAGTCGGAAAACAAATTACAACTGGCGACTGTTTACATTGACGACTCGGATGACGTAATCAAAAAAAATGTTTACTCGCTAAAGAACTAACCTTGTCACTGTAAGCCGTGTTGAAGAGATTGAAACAGAGTCGAATTTAGAATACACCAAGGCGTTATACTATAGGTGGACGGCAATGTCAAAATTGCTGTTCGGCCATTGCTCGTGAAAAAACAAATTTGTTTACATAATAAATCATATCTTTTGGTGACAAATGCATTCGTTGGCAAAATAGCTGCGTGTGCTTTACTGTAGGCCGGTAATTTTCTTTCGTATAACATATTTCTCATCTCTCTACTTTTTCAGATATCTACAATCAGCGGTCGAATTAAAAACATTGCAGAAGGATGTTTTGAGTATATTTTACCTTCTAGCCGCGCAATCAATGCTTTTCTTTCCAAGCAAGCAGCGTTTTAATCGTGTGTGGTTTTATTGAGCATTTAAAAGAGTGTTAATTTTTTTTTGTTTTATCACCAGGACAAAAGCATGAAATAGAATCGTACGTGGTACGCATTTATCGGCACAATCTGATCAAGGACGGAGGCATCATCAAACGGAAACTACGCGAGAAACTTTTCGGAGAGATAAAACTGCGCCGCAACACTCGTG
The DNA here is from genome assembly GCF_029784135.1 of Toxorhynchites rutilus septentrionalis. NCBI lineage: Eukaryota > Metazoa > Arthropoda > Insecta > Diptera > Culicidae > Toxorhynchites > Toxorhynchites rutilus. Next base: position 84,551,503 of record NC_073745.1, read on the forward strand.
TCAAAATGGACGAGCTGGGCTGGGTGCTGATGAACCACGATTTGATAACACGTAATGAGCCAATCCAACAGCATGCCAATGGTAATCGACCAAATAATTTTAAATTCAACATGGAGCGGTTGCCAAACCTACTGGAGCAGCACGAACAGAACAATCACGCTGGTAGGTCGGTTTGATATATTTATTCCGCTAAAGAATGATTATATTTGTTGATTTTTCAGAGTTTACTTCCAAAAAGCAAAACAAGCGTATGCTAGATGCAATTATACAAAACGACAAAGTTTTGAAGGAAATTTAAGAGATGGTAGTGGCGAATCGACTTCTATCGGAAATTCGTTATGTGACTACGGTGGAACGTATGCTGAAACACAATTTGGACCCCTCTTTGCGCTGCTGCTTTGTATGCCGAGAGTATTTCCGCACTGCCGATGAGTATACCAGACATTTCGAAAAATTGCACGGTGAGAAATTTCTTATTGTTGCGGCGGTGGATCGATTTCAGACTAGTCAAAAGTTCAACGTTCTACATCACTACAATGCCCTTAATCCAGTGACAATATTCACGATTTGCAACGTATACCACACAGCCCTAATAAAAAAAACAAAAAAAAGACGGGTCTAATATTTTACAATTAAGAACAAATCTACCACTTTCCACGAAAATCGGAGAATCACTATATCGGTTCGACATGGAATGGCTGATACATATAAGGCAGAAAAAAGGTTTAACTCTGGAATTCAACATCCTATATTTCCTCGTACCATTAAGTTCATGGCGCATTTGATGTCGGTCATCGTAGCTGCTGCTATGGAAATGACGTGAGCATATACCTTGATTTTTCTGAGGTTTCCAATCCTTCGATTGGCCACATAAAAGTATCCATTTATGAAGTCTATCTCCATCTCGGAGAAAAGTGTGGTAAACAATGTCCGGGTTATTTTTCGTTATGAGAACCTTGTTTCCACATCCTTTTACAGCACAATAAAACGGCATCTGAAGTAAATAAAATATTCACAATATAATTTTGGCATGATAGATAACCGCGAGATGAACGATTATCTGTGGAGGAGTTGGACAACAGATTTCTTAGACTTATAGCACTTTTATCACACTCACAAGCTCATCAAATCCTCACTGTCCCCCAAAAGTATTGAATAATATATAATATAAATACCTTATTGCAGCTATAGTACACTATTTTTCACGAATATATATTTGTTTATTTCTTCTTTCAGTTGTTTTCCTCAGCGAGTTGATATGAAACCATAACCACACAACCAAACAAAAAGTAAATAATTCAGAAAGCTACGTCTCGCTACTCGTCTCACGTATTGTCCTGAAAGTGTCAAGAACGAAGCACCTATAGTTTAGCATCTTGGAATACACTACACACAAATGTACTACCGTTCTACGTATAGTTGTCCCATGTTACTTTTCGACAATTTTTACTTTTCTTCATACAACAATGTATTTATGCCTGTGTTTATGTATTTATGTCTTCCTGAAAAACACAAAAAAGCTATAGTTTGTTCCCAGTTTTTTTAAAAAAACAATATCAAGCTCAATTGTCCCATGTTGATATCCTATTGATAACTGTCCCACCATATATTTTTTGTAGATCCATATCAATGAGTACATATGAGGTGGAGCAGTAGGCAGAGTTATGATTGTTAAACAAAGTATTGTGTCGTCATTATAGCATTCAATATGGAATGTATATGGAAGAAACGAAACAATATTTATATAACTCATAATTTCATGATGTCATGAGCCAAAATGCTCATGAAATCTTGTAACTGATTGCTTTTTAATAGATGATAATTGTATTGTGACTTACTTCCATCATTTAACCCTTTCCCGTACAACATCGAGTCTCACTCGTGGATACTTGCATAACATAGGGCGCTAGAACACTCAGCAGAGTAGTGAGATCGCTTGATGTGTGACGTATTAAATAATACGGGAAGGGGTTAAGGAGTAGAACAGTCCAGAGAACAGTCGTATTCTTAGTCCTCGGAAATAGCAGAATTTTCAATGATGTTGCTTAATTGCAGTGTTTGGATTTCGATCAAAATCGAATGATACACAATGTGTCATGCAAGAAAACTCTCACGAACATATAACCAAATATGAGAGGATCATTCAGATACTTGTATGAATGTCAGCAATCACTTGTGTAATATTTAGTGATTAAACTGAGAGAGGAACGAAGACTGTTGATTGCATATCCGATCTGTATCAAACATCGCATACCATTTTCGAAGCCTGCATACAAGTTTGAACCGCATATAACGTCCCGCTCTACTATAGCGAAACCCACTGCACAGGCAAGTGCAAAGCAATAAATGATACAAGAAAAATTACGTCATCATTCGGTCACCATTTGCGGAGAGCAACAAATGGGGAAAGAGAGCGGTGTTGCTAGTAAAACTATGCGGTCTATATGAATATACACATTTCAAGGGATAGAGGCGTTGAAAATGGAAAATATAATCTGACTACCCTTTCCTTAGCCTCTATCGAGCTAAATAATCATATAGTTTGCACTCTCTGAGACTTAAAAATCAGGATCTGCTACATTAGTTGAATATGAATCTTTCGCTTTGCGTTGTCCGTACGATCCTGCTGTTTCATGATGCATGGAGGGGTCGGTATGCATATGTTAGAGGCAAAGAAGAAAATAAGCTTTCTGCACCGAAAGCGTATATGATAGCTTTGGTTGCATGCTGGTGTGCAATGAAGTGCGAGCCGATGCAGAATTGTCTCGTTCTCTTTTGTGTCGTGATTTGCAGCACATAACAACAATAGAATACCGCTGGGGGAAATGTTTCCTGAAAGATCATATTTGAACGAACGAAAGCGATTTTTTCAATGAGTGGATCATTTGGCAAACACTGCTTAATTGTAAACTATTTTTCTCAAATCATATACACCTTCAAAATATCATCATATCATCGCGAAAATAACGAAAATTTGTTTGTTTCTATGAAAGTGAGAGATTGAAAATGACACACAAGAACATAACTTTTATTCATCTTTTCCGACATCATTTCACAAATATCCACTGCACACTGTAACATTCTATGTATATTCAGCGGGAACTCCACGAAAAGATCTGTTTTTAATTGTGTTGCGGCAATGGAACAGAAGTGCTGGGAGTACTGCGTGCAGCCCCATCACTTTCTTGCTGGGCTCATCGGTGACAGTTACATGCTGCCACACGATAGACGTCAGAAGCTAAACCGGAAGCCGAGTCAGTAGTGATCGGCTATTCAGATATGTGCCTATTGTAATATGTATAACGCGGGTTTTTAGTAAAGAGTTAGTACGTTTACGATCACGTTTTTTATTTCCTCTCGATGTGATTATATTAAACTGACCAGGCGTTACGCGGGACAGTCCCGCATTTCAACAAAATGTCCCGCGTAAGATTCCGTCCCGCGAAACGTCCCGCATTTGGCAAAAGAAACGAAAATGTCCCGCGATATAAATATATTTCAATATCACAATTAGATCATGTTGATTTTCTTAAATGGATGAACCTGAAAAAAAACTTTTATTTGACAGACTGTTCAAGAGCGCTTCTAATGCATCCAAAGATTATTACATTGAGCTGGTTTCATGGCACCGACATTGGGCTTTTTGTTTAGAGAAGCGACAGCAACAAAATTGGAAAATGATTTTTATAAAAGTCCCTTATTGATCCGCAGGGACCAATGTGAGTCAGACGAAAAGTTCATCTTTGGTCCCCTAGCTCGGTCAGGACTTAGCGTTTTGAATAAGCCGGAAGAACTAGTGTATACTCGACAGGAAGAGGCAGAGTTGTTTGATGAATTATCGTAAATAAAGCGCCGAGCGGTCTTACGGAAGTTGGCCGGAACTTGAATCATGGCCGATGAAAAGATGTATATCGGCGTGTTGTTTTACCTTTTCGTGGTTTTGGTGGTCGTCTGTCTCTCTATTTTGGCCATTCGCCCAAAAGTTTTCTATCGGGCGCAGCTGGGGAATGTTGGGAAGGTTGGTGGTCTTTGCGACAATGTTTATCTCCAGCCGATCCATCCTCCAGTGATCTTTTGGCATAATGGGCTGATCCCAGGTTTGGCATAAAGACCACATCACCTTCCCGACTCCGGCAAGCACTTCGTACCATATATCTCCCCGTTCACCATATGACTCGAGAGAAGAGTGGCTTGGACATTCCCTTCACGTCTGTCAGAGAAGGACCTTCTTCGAGGACTTGATGTGAATGATATATTCGAAATCAGAACGTAAAGTACCCGGTTTCCTGCCATTCGTTGAATTCTAGCATCAAGTACGTCTCGTCTTTCATTATGAGTATGAAAAGAAGTTTTTCACTTCTTTCGCCGGAAAGAAGTTTTTCATCAGCACTTCAAGGTGATTGCCTGCTGCTCGGATACGGCCGGTCTCGTCTGACGCTTCCGCATAAAAATGTTCATTTTGGCCAGATTCTTCTCCACCGTTCGACCGGTTGCTTCAATCTCCCGGCTTAAGGAGCGGCAAAGAGATGATATTGTTAATACCAGATCGGCTATATCTGATTTACACAAAGTGCCTCAGGGTGTCCAACTCTTTCGTTGTGGGGTGGAGCTTGCAGTATGGAGAAATCATCAAGTTGCTTGACAGTGCTGCTGCAGCGAATCAATAGCCTTGAATCATTTTTATTGTAGACTTAATAAACGTAAGATTTAAAGAAAATTTGTTCCTATAAATTATCTTTCATCGCCATCCGAAATTAGTTCATTTTTTTGAATGCATACGTTAACACTAAAATCGATGAAAAATTAACTGGAATTTTCGAGCATTCCATTCGGTAATTTGAAGAAAATTGTAGAATTTGAATCGTGCTTGCCAGGCGTAAATGCTCTGACTGAACGAGTGATTTTTGGGCGTAAATGAAATCTAAACCACCGAAAAATCACAACTGAGTGCCGATACTCAGAAAGAAATAATACTGATCAGTTTAGACTCGCTAAACTATGGTTTATGTTCACATAACGTATATACATAACGTTTTATTTTTTGTGTCCCGCGTTAGACCTCTGACCATCTGGTCACTTTAGATTATATCACGGCCACCACTCACAACGTGACGTAACAAATTGATAAGAAACTTTCCGAAAAAAAGCGTTTAACATGGATGTGGAAGGCAACTGAGTGTAAACACAAATATTGACGTCACAATATGAAAAGTAGTTATGGCATTGCATGCTATCATGCACACCAAGGCGCCTAGAAGTATATCCTAAGGTGGGCCAACTTGCTAAAACCACTCTTCAGCCATCTTGGAAGTTTACTGTGTTTTGTTTGTAAACAAAACACAATACGCTAGTGCCGAAGCTCGCTCGTGATCAGTCTGTCTCTTTCACGCTACAAGCAAATAAATCCCCTTCTGCTTTCTTCCGTAGTGTTTTCATATACCGCTCCTCTAACCAACTTAGTGACGCAACGGCCTCACCAAGTACCATAGACCCGTCTTGATGCACACTACGCTCGCAAATTCTGCCATCTGCTCCAACTAAAGCCAGCGCTACACGATGCTACGAACACCCTCGAATGCTGGACGCTCGATGATTCGACGGATCGTGTAGTCGACTAACGAGCTACGAACCTCCAATGTCGAGTGTCGAATATTCGCGTTGGAAGGTAATCCGTTCGTTGTGGATTACCTTCCAACGCGAGTGGCACGAGTCAAAGGATTTTTGTCATCCGTTGATTCGACACTCGATGAAATTCAATACACCGCTACACGATTTGTCCGAATCTATCTTTGACAGATTGGTTTGTTTACAAGTTTTAGATGAAGGAACAATGAAATTGATTTATAAAACTCCAAATATTCGGCAAAATATTGCACTTTAATAATGTTGATTTCAAGCATTTTAAATTTACAGCCCGATATCAGTACAATTGCTACGGCAGCAATTTCAATACTCGCATCGTCATCCAGTTCCCTAATGTTTTGATGGTAAATAAAAACAATAAACATTCTATCCAAATACTCGCCGATTGTTTGGACCGATTGCATTGAATCAAACATTCACTTCACCGTGTAGCAGCACATTCGTCAGAACATTTGTCGATTCATCGAGTTAAACGTTTGAGTTCAACATTCGAATGAAACGTTGGACGAATCGTGTAGCGCCCGCATAATAATCCTGCTCATGGGATCCATATCAAATAAGCGTGGAAACACACTAGACGGCTCTACCGCGCGATTTTTGCAATGACAAGTCGCAGCAGGAGCTTCATGTAAAACACATTCAGCGGCTTCCGACGGTTTCACTATCTTCCATTATTATATTTTCATAGACGAATGCAAGACGAATATATGGTACAAGGTACAACTATTGGGACAGTAAGCGGATTAGAAGGGTGGTATATAAAGACAGAATTGAGAAAAACGGAAGAGTGGATGTTTACCTGAACGAGAGGGAGAGAGAAGTTGATCACAAACGTCTGAAATAAACACGCATAAACACTAACACCAGCTAACACTCTCGCAAAGCCGTTGCGGCGCATCATCTTCATCGGGCCACCGCAGCGACAAGGAACCGTACAACAGTGATTTTGGAACTGCACACACCCGCCTCCCCGTATATGTTTTATCGCATTCACACTTCATTATCGAGGTCCCGCGGAGGTCTGTCTTTGCAAAATCCGCGCGGGAGAGCCGTCCAGTGTGTTCTTAGGCTGATGTCACATTAGGCGGATTCGCCGCCACGGATTCCGCGAGTGAAACCGCAGCGGAGGATCTACAGTGTATTGTGAATTAGCCATGTCACACAGAGCGGGGCGGTTTTGGAAGCGAATTCATATCGAGAAAAAAACCGTCCCAATATCCGCGGCGGCGAATCCGCCTAATGTGACATCAGCCTTACGCTAAATCGTACAAGTACAAGTAGGGGAGAACGGGGTATGACGGCCACCCTGAACATGTGGTACAATCAAACACAATGTATACAAAATTGAAGCATTTCATTCAGTTCATGTAGAGCCTCCATACCAAACGGTCGTTCTGCTAAACTGCTCTTAATCCAAAGTGTACATCGATTTGAATTCAAAAGTCGGCCTCAGCCACCCGAGATAATTAAAGTTAGTGCTCCGCCACCCGGCGAGACCTTATATGGAATCATTGCGACGTAAACTTGAGTGAAGTTATTGCTACCGTCTTACTTCACATACTGAAGTAACAGGGTCCAAGGACAGAAGAGAGCTACCTAGTGTTTTGCGTCTCCATTGAATTTAAAAATTAAAAATTAGTGTGTGATAAACAACAAGTGTCTCCATCAATTTTTTAAAAGCGAGGAGAATATTAAAAAGCAATAAAGAGAATACCCCAGCCATCATTCTAACATTCAATAAGTCGATTTACCCGGAGACAGTGAAAGTAGGAGTTCTTCGCGTAAGAACTCGTCCCTATTATCCGAACCCAATGTTGTGCTCTAAGTGCTGCGAGTACGGCCACCCACGATTGAACTGCCCTAAAGATATAAAACGATGCTACAATTGTTCCAGCGAACATGAAGATAGAGAAACGTGCGAAGAACAACCATTCTGCCGAAACTGTAAAGGTAGTCACCGACCTAGCAGTCGTCAGTGTGAAATTTATAGAACTGAAGTCGCAGTGATCCGTACGAAAATAGATTACAACCTCTCGTATGTGGATGCGAGAAAACGTGTAGCGGCTGGAAATAGTACCTACGCACAGGTAGCTGCGCAACCCCGACTTGATCACGCCAGACTGAACGCTCTCTCAAACCAAGTTAAAGAAAAACAAGTGGAAATCTCAAAACTCGAAAAGTAACTAGAACAAAGACAAGCGATGGAAGAGAAAATGAACACCATCATCGAACAAAACAAGGAGAAGGATGACAAAATTAATGAATTACTAGAACTAATCCGAGACAGAGACACGAAAATCGAAAAACTTGAACTACAAAGCCAAAAAATGAAAAAAATCATCGACACGTCGCTTCATGGTAGATCACGGTCGAACTCACAGACCAGTGAACCAGAACACGAAGGAATAAGGAAAAAATCAAAACGAGGCACAATTCAGCAACATTCTCATTCAAAACAACAAACATCAGGCATGTCACCACCTCCGAAAAAAGTATCGAATAATTCAAGAAGCCCAAACATGACCAGACAAGCAGCTAACCACATTGCCGTGGAAGAAGTTGATCTAACCGATTCCGAAACCAGCCAAGATTTGTTCAAATCACCTGTTCGACCCAATAATGCAAAATCGAAATAGTCATAAGCCTACGCCAAACCCCAAGTCTCACATTATAAACAACAACAGCACGCAACATAACAACATCAGCAACCGGTTTGAGGAATGGGAATTTGAAGTACCATCCTCACTTCGTAAAGAAGCGCAGCAGGAAGGTGAATCCGTCCGGGACGTCTTGCTTCAACCCGTTGATGGTGAAGCCTCCTCTGCGGCCGGCAGTAGAATATCAGAATATCCAGCTAGCGCACAACAACAAACAACAACGCAATTCAGAACAACCAAAGTAAATTTTGACCCAACGTACGAATCATCAATTATTTCAACTCAGAAAGAAACATCGAATGTAGTCAGCATAACACCAGTCCCCGTAGCATCCCTGCCCGGGGAAGTTCCGACTTCTAACGATGAACCTCCGGCGGCAGATGCTGCGGGGAACCTGGGTTGCCCCCGGGTAAGTTCACCTATTCATTCCTCCACGAACACGACTGGTGGCCTTGTCTGTTTGCTTTCAGTACCTCCACAAGCAGCAGAAAACGCCAGTGCAACAGAGTCAATACCAGCAAACTTACCGATTCCACTCGTCAATCCTCACTACCCGCTTCATTTTCACCCGTCGATCCACTGTAGCAGAGAGAAAATCATAAATGTAACGAACAACGAAATACATACAACACCCACCTTCGCAGCATCCCTGTCCGGAGAAGTACCGTGTACTAATGATGAGCCTCCGGCGGCAGATGCTGCGGGGAACCCGGGTTGTTCCCGGCTAAGTTCCTCATGTTTATATAACTTGAACACATCCACTGCCTCTACTCACGTTTCTCCAGAACCCTCGTCAACGTCATCCAGTGCCAACATCACGCTCGCCATTCAGTGGAACCTGAATGGCCTCCGTAATAACCTGGGAGACTTGCAGTGCATTATTGCACGTACAGATCCACTGTGCCTGGCCCTGCAAGAGACCCATATTCGTGGCGATACGAATCCGTCGAGTTGGTTTGGTAACCGCTATTCATGGGAGGCGGCAATCGGGGAGAACATTTTTCAGTCTGTTGGTATTGCAGTCCGTTCTGATATCCCGTCCACACCTGTACAACTGGACACCGAACTGATTGCAATTGCCAGGAAGATGTTGTTTCCGGCAGCCATTACGGTTGTATCTATCTATGTACCGCAAAACCAGCCCAATTTCTGCGCCATGCTTGACCATTTGATAGATCAGATCGACACACCATTCCTGCTCCTGGGTGACTTCAATGCACACCATACGCTATGGGGATCCTCTAGAGATAGCCGTAGGGGGTTAGAAATCGCGAATATTGTAGAGAACCGGAACGCGATAATTCTGAACGACGGTAGCATCACCTTCTCACGGGGTCGATCAACGTCAGCCATTGACCTCTCCATCTCCTCCCACCAACTGGTTGATTCACTTAGTTGGTCAACGTTTTCAGATAAGTGCCACAGTGATCACTATCCCATAATGGTGAGATACGGCAGATGCCCGCCAGCCACCAGCCGGAGACGTAGATGGATATTCGAAAAGGCCAACTGGGATGGCTATGAAAGTGAAATAGCAAGTAAGCTGAACCTGAGTGAGATGGATCGAGGGATTTTATCCGATGAGTTCGAGAGCATCATCGTTCGTGTTGCGAGCAACCATATTCCTCGCACAAGTGGTTCCCCCCCGAAGAGAGCTGTCCACTGGTGGTGTCCAGAGGTGGAAATAGCCATCAAATCTCGTCGTAAGGCACTCCGAGCTCTTCGCAAGATCCCGACGAACCATCGTGATCACACAGTTAAATTGGAAGAGTTTCGCAGACTGAGAAACCTGCCTAGGACGGCCATCCAAGTGGCAAAAAAGAATAGCTGGGGATCATTTCTCGACGGAATTTCCCCAGAATCACCGACCGCTGAGCTCTGGAGAAGAGTGAATGCACTATCCGGGAAAAGGAGGAGCACTGGATTCACCATCGTGGAAAACCGTGGAATGTCGCCATCACAAACCCGATTGAAATTGCTAACCGGATGGCAGTATTTTTTGCTTCGCTATCAGCCGACACAGCACTCCCTGCGCGCTTTATAGCACGTAAACAAAGCGTAGAACGACAGTTTCCCATCACAACAGGCCGTTTGCTGGAGCTGAACTTCATTACGCCCTTTCGACGGCCAAAGGCAGTTCACCGGGGATGGACAACGTCAGCTAACACCTATTAAAACATCTACCGATTGAAGGAAAGAGGGTGCTTCTGGACCTGTACAACCAAATTTGGAACAACGGTATAATTCCAACGACGTGGAAAACGGCATTAGTCATTCCCATTCCCAAGAAAACGCAGACAAGGTCTCCAAGCGATTTCCGCCCCATTAGTCTACTACCTTGTGTAGGAGAAATTATGGAGCGTATGGTGAATCGTAGACTGATGCAGTTCCTGGAAGACGGCAAATATTTAGACAATCGGCAGTTTGCTTTTCGGCAGGGTTTTGGTACTAGTGTTTATCTTGGATCACTTAGCGACACGATCTGGTGCGCCATCGATTCAGGCCAGCACGTCGACATTGCCATCCTGGATATTGCAAAGGCGTACAATTCCGTCTGGCGTGCGGGAGTCCTTCGTCAGCTACGCGATTGGGGCATTAAAGGTAGACTTGGGCTTTTTCTGCAGGATTACCTAGCTGACCGCAAGTTCAGAGTAGGGATTGGAGGATGTCAATCCGACGAGTTTGTGGAAGTGAATGGTGTTCCTCAGGGCTCAGCGCTTGCTGTTACACTGTTCCTGGTTAGTGTCAACTCCGTGTTCCATTGTCTACCAAGGGATGTGTACGTCTTTGTGTATGCGGATGATATCGTCATTGCTGTGTCTGGAAGAAGCATTCGTCTAGTCCGTAGGAAAATACAAACCGCGGTAAACGCGATTGGACGCTGGGCTGAATCAGTCGGTTTCTCAATTGCTGCAGAGAAGTGCGCGATAACGCACTGTTGCAACTCACACCATGTGGCAACTGGTGTTCCGGTGAAACTGGGAAGCGTCAACATTCCGTTCAGGCGTGAACCTAAGATACTTGGTGTGACCATCGACCGGAAATTCTCCTTCGCACCGCACTTCCGCAGAACTAAACAAGAATGCGAAAGCCGCCTAAGACTACTACGCACCATCAGCTCGCGTCATCCCAGATGGAACAGGCATACCGGGCTGAATATCAGCAGAGCTCTCATCAATAGCCGCATATTCTACGGGGTGGAAGCAACGTGCACCAATAGAAGCGGCTTGATAAGTGTACTTGCTCCACTCTACAACAGATCGGTGAGGCTCTGCTCAAATCTTTTGCCCGGTACCCCGGCAACAGATGCTTGTGTGGAGGCAGGGGTTCTCCCTTTCCGCTGGATCGTTGCAGTTACCATCATCAAACGTGCTCTCAGTTATCTTGAAAAAACCACAGGGAACGATTGTGTGTTGCTCCAGGTGACTAAAGAGATTTATCGCAGTTTCGTTGGAACTGATTTTCCGAAGCTTGCCCGGTTACACCGCGTGTGGTTCGAGAGAAGAATCAATATCGACACCAGCTTGGCATCAACACTAGGAGCAAACCCCAGCTCTAGCGTGGCAACAGCGAAGTTCGCGGAACTGGTGAACACAAGATTCCTCCACCACATGCGAGTGTTCACCGACGGATCCAAGTGCAACGATTCAGTCGGCATTGGAGTCAGCGGCATCGGAAGGGGCTTATGTCTTAAAATGCCGAAATTGTGCTCGGTTTTTTTGGCGGAAGCCACGGCCATAGCACATGCTGTTTGCCGTGTCCCAGCCCATATTCCAGTGGTCGTTTTTGCCGACTCGCTTTCGGTGCTCTCAGCTCTGGAAGCGGGAAAATCACGGCACCCATTCATTCAGGCAATAGAAATAAACTGCACACCGATGACAACTTTGTGTTGGGTCCCCGGTCACAGCAATATTCATGGCAACGAGCGGGCGGACACGCTGGCGGCAGCTGGTAGGTCGGCACAGGCATTCGCGACGGACACCGTTCCTGCGGCTGACATCTTCAAAAACTTTAAAAACGAAGCTATCGTTCACTTTACGCGACACTGGAGAAGCTCCACCGGGTTGTTAAGTAAAGTTAAAGGCGATTTGACTCGATGGAACGATAGGGACAACAGACGGGAACAAAGGGTCCTGTCCAGGTTGCGTGCCAGACACACAAGGGTGACCCATGCTCACACGATCACCAGATGTGATCCACCAATTTGCACAACATGCGACACCAGATTAAGGCAAGGCGCAAATTGAGACGCATATAGCGCGAGTAACTTGGCGCGATATAGCGCCTGTTTTTGTGGCTAATGAAACAGATAGAACGGCGCAAATTGGCCAGATGACGCGAGATGGTGGAGCGCTCGTGAGACACGACTAGCGCGACGCTGTGGCTGAACCACAGTTTCTCGTGCTGGTCATGCCGGTTGTGGTAGTTGTGTTGGTGAACAATCATATAGCGCCGTGGGTTTGACACTGTATGGCTGTACTGGTCGGGTGATTGTGTTAGTAAATAAATATATCGCGCAACTCTGTGTTAATCAGTCATTGTATGCGAGTGGCATGCTATTTACACCAAACTGCGACTTAATATGCGCTCCACCACGCTACGTTTGTGGCACGTATGAGTCGTGTTGGTAGTCTCGCGTTCGCTTACGAGCGCTATACGCTTCTCAATTTGCGCCTAGCCTAACAGTCGAACATATGTTAATCAATTGCCTGGAATATCATGACCTGCGAGAACATTATCAGCTTTCAACATCAATAAGGGATGTCCTCAGCAATGACTCTGTTCGTGAGGAGGTTCTTCTGTCGTTTTTGAAGGATGCCGGTTTGTTCTGGGAAATTTAAATGAGTACCTTCCCTGTAGCATCCCTGTCCGGAGAGGTCCCGACTTCAACTGATGAGCCTCCGGCGGCAGGTGCTGCGGTGAGCCTGAGTACAGTCCGTGTGAGTATCATCTTAATCCTCGTAATGAACACACATACTGTTCCTTTGCTACTCTCTAGCAACGTCACATACGTCGGACTGATATATTTTTATTGGAAAAATACGGCTACGAGGAAGTGCAAGAAGTGCTGCAAGAGCGCTGCCCGTCCCCGAGCCCTATCATGAGAGATTTCGTTTCATACTGATTTTTAAATTCGAAAGTATTGATGTGATGTTCGTTTTCCACTGTCTCATGTAACTGTATTTGTAAAACCATTTACTCTTCGAGAGACCAAACATAATAATAATAATAATAAGCATTTCATTGTGTCAGCATAGATCTTTAGGATGTTTTCCACAATCACATTGATTTTCACAAGGTGTACTTTTTATTTCATTATGTTATATGATAAATAAAAAAAGATATAAAAATGGTGATACCAAAATCATTCAGTGTAACGTTGGCCACCACGGGGGATATGGAGGCTACATAATTCTAGCCGTATAGATGATTATTGTTTCCGGCAAAATTGTACTATAGATCAAGTGTGATAAAAGTGGGAGGTGTTATTTTCCCTGAATTAGAAAGGATACTTGAAACCGGGATGTTTGAAGAAAAATCTGATTTTTCTAAAAAAATCAAGCGAATTTCAAACCAAAAACAGAAAGTGGGTTATATCTGTGGTATAACCGCAAGGGTGACGTAGGACTATCTTTGATTTAGTGATCATTCGTTTTTAGTTGCTTCTGAATCAATTCTGGATGAATGAATATATGAATATCTGGGGGACTTCGAAAACGAGAGCGTTATGTTGAAGGCACAATATTCAGCAAAAAAAGCAATCACACGAAAGTTGTCTAATACATAATACATTGCTTGTATTGTGATATGATTTGTATTCCATTTCCAATAGACAGAATAACTGTTGCATCAAATCAGTCTACATATTTTTTGCGAGAAATTGTTTTCAAATTTCTCGTTTGAGAAATTTTTGAGCAAACATCGTTTGCCAGTGCGCGTAGAACGGGAATTCCTTTTTAGGATTCATTGCACCTCTAATAAATTGCCGAAAGACGTGGTCTTACGTTGATCGCACTTGATTGAAAAATCACAAAACCAAATGAATTTGGTCGCAGTATTATATGGATAGAAAACATAATAAACTATTTCGCTTGAACGAAATTTTCAATTCTAAGGGAATGAATGAATGCGTTTCAGGTCAAGTCAGACCAGGTAATGAATCCCTCGATCCCTCGCCCTCGCCCTCGTTCAGCTCGCTCAGTAACGATGTTGTCTTGTCGATGTCCTCACGAAAAATGAATGCGTTTCACCACCAGAATATCGCTTAAGTATGCTTTTTGTACGTGATTGAATCGAGAGAAGGTGTGGTTTACGATGGCAATTTGGAAGGCAAACTAGAGGGGAATGAACTCTCTGAGTTTGAAACTTTCAGCGACTGAGCAATCGATTGAAAATTATATAATTTTCGCGATACGAAACATTTTCCGTAGCGGCGGCATACAATATTGGATACGAAAATTTTCTATCGATGAGGAAGAATAATTTTCAGAAGCTTTCCTGTTAATTCCGATTGATTGAAAAATCACAAAACCAAATGTATTTGGTTGCAGTGTTATATGGATAGAAAACATTAGAATAAACTCTTTCGCATCAATGTATTTTTCAATTCCCAGGGGAACTGACAGAGTATTTTTCAGCAACGATTAGTTCCTTCCAGATTTTCCTCGATACTCGAAGCCCACCAGTGGTTAATGCTAACTCGATAACCACCTGTTAATAGCACTTGATTGAAAAATATTTGGTCACAGTGTTACATGGATAGAAAACATTAAAATAAACTCTTTCGCATGAATGTATTTTTCAATTCCCAGGGAACTGGCAGATTATTTTCCAGCAACGATTAGTTCTTTCCAGATTTTCCTCCATACTCGAAGTCCACCATTGGTTAATACTAATTCGATAACCACCTGTTAATAGCATTTGATAAAAAAATATTTGGTCGCAGTGTTATAGGTTAGAAAACATTAAAATAGACCCTTTCACATGAATGTATTTTTCAATTCCCAGGGAACTGGCAGATTATTTTTCAGCAACGATTAGATCTTTCCGGAATTTTCTCGATGCTGAATGGTATCCAAACGAACATACTCCTTCCAGTTTGGCCTGTAAAAAACTTTTCTGAACTCTAATACATCAAATTTGGAACCCTGAAAAGGGCCGTTGATTATATGCTAAGCTAATATAGCACGCTCTCCTTAGATTCGACTCCAAATTATCTACTGATGGGGAAAATAATATTCAGAAGCTTTCCTGTCAATTGCGATTGATTGAAAAATCACAAAACGAGCGGCGCTCGCTTATATACCGATTGGTGATTTCAATAGCCTGTTTTGAAAGCAATTTTAAGACTATTGAAACAAGTTTTTGGATGAAAAAGTAACAAGTATATAATGCGTAGACATTTTATCTTTCGAATGAAGTGTTTATCATACCATTTCGTTCAGTTGTTTAGGAGCTATTAACGCTCAAAATCTCGGTCTCCGGCGTAACGCTTTCGTTTTCGAAACTTTGATTTTACACCCCGGTATAGAAATGAAAGACGTAGTACTACGTCAAAAAAACAAACATCATCATTTTACTCCATGCGCCATCTGGTTGTAAATTTACATTACATAAAAAAACAATTGTTCCTAACATTCACAGTCCCACAACTTACAAACTTACGTTCGTGCCCCTAGGCTCAGACCCTTCTACTTTTTTTGAACTTCGTACATAAGTTGGCAACTGCTCAAAATTACAGTATATTGGAATACGGAGTCACTATTTGGGCGCCATATCACGCTATTCACATCGCTCGTCTGAAACGTACGAAGAAAACTTTCGTCCGATGAGCACTTCGTCATTTTCCGTGGCGCAGCGACCATTATCTGACCTAATATGAAAAACGCTGCGCACTGATCCACTTACCAACACTGCAAAAACGACGTGAGTTTCTCCAGAGACTGATCAAATTTAGATACATTGAACTCTACTTTATGAATCGAATCGAGAATTCAATACAATCACATCAAGCAAAATTTCGTATTTTGTAATTCAAGATAATCTCTTACCGAGCTATAATTTCATGTGTTGCAAATTGTGTACATTCAGGCGTTTCTAAAATGTTTCCGAAAGGAAAATAGGGACGTAAATCAAAACATAATACAGTAGAACCCGATTATCCGCGGAACAGTCTGACAAGATTACCACGAACAACAAAAATCACGAATGCCATCAAAGACTAAAAATGTGGTGCAAGCGCTAAAAAAGATATTTCAGCCTGAAAACTATGTTTTATCAATACTGAAATCATTAAACTACCCATCTGTAAGGTCGTGTACCCCAGTGATCAGATAATGTGAAAGCCATGACCAAAACAAAAGAGCATGAGTCTACCACTCAGTGACAAATTCCGAGAAGGTCTATAGATTTACTATGAAACTTGCTATCGCGAATAAATCGCACCGCGGATCATCCGCTAGCGGATAATCGGGGTTCCACTGTGATTTTCTAAAGATATGCAACAAGCAAACCAAACAATTCGAAAAAATATGGTTGCATCGATATCTTTCACTCGGTTGAAGCTATCGACTAGTCTCGGTATCTATAAAAGTAAAATAGAGCTAACGAGCAAAATTTTTGTCGACACGGTTCCTATAATAGGGCCCATTCTTCCACTTATTGGCTTATTGGCGATTGTCTACAAAACACGCGTTCGAAATCATAATACGCTACTAAATCGGTCAAATCCTATTCATTTTCTACCACATTCTGGTATGACGCTACAGGAAATCGTCTTTCCTGTATTTTTTTTTTTTGAGATGGCCGATTTTGCAACTGTACGACACAACTAGACAGTTTGTTTTTTTCCGGCAGGCAGCCCATCGTCAGTCCAATTTAAGAAATTACACCCTCAATTTTAAATTCGCGAGAGGAACGTAAACACGATTTTTATTTATTTACGATGATTCAACATCCCATTCAGAGAACAGATCTGATTCACAACCCGGAGGCGATCTGGCGTAGTGGTAACATCCATACCTTTCACGCAGAGATCACGAGTTCAATTCTCACTCCCGACATTCTTCCAAAAAAATGAAAGTAAAAGTGACGAACCATCCGAAATGAGTTGAAAGTCACATAATAGAGAAAAAAAAATGATTCACAACTTTTCGCCAATAAACACGATACATGGCTGCAGTTCTCCAACTCCCGGCTGCACCAATTCTTGCCAAGTCCTGCTCTACCAGGTCCAACCACCTCGCTCGCTGGGCTCCTCTTCTTCTTGTTCCTACCGGATTCGATGCGAACACCATCTTTGCACGGCTGCTGTCCGGAAATTTCAGAACATGCCCTGCCCATCGCACTCGTCCAGCCTTGGTGACTTTTTGGATGCTGGGTTCGCCGTAGAGTTGCGCCAGTTCGTGGTTCATTCTCCTTCTCCAAACTCCGTTTTCCTGTATACAACCGTATATTGTTCTGAGCACTTGATGTTCGAAAACACCAAGCGCTTGTGAGTCCTCTTCAAGCATCGTCCATGTTTTGTGCTGCATCCTTCTCGATCAGAAGCACTCGGCACTCGTCGTCAAACCATTCGTTCCGTTGTCCTCGTTGTGCATACCCGATGACGATATCTGCTGTGTTGCTAATTGCTGCTTTTAAAGTGTTCCAGCATTCATCGAGGGGAGCTGCATCCAGTTCGTCTACCCTCGGTAACGCAGCTTCAAGACGCTGCGAGTATGTTGCAGCCACGTTCGGCTCCTATAGTCGTCGTAGGTGGTACCGTGGTGAGCGCTGGTGTCTTATGTTATTGACGACTGAAAGTTTAGAACGCAGTTTGACCATCACTAGGTAGTGGTCTGAATCGATGTTAGCACCACGATAGGTTCTGACGTCGATTATACCTGAGAAGTGCCGACCGTCGATCACAACGGGTTAATTTGTGTTTCTGTTTGCTGTGGTGATCTCCAGGTGTAACGGTATTGGAGGCTATGCTGGAAGAACGTGCTACCTATGGCCATGTTCTTGAAGGCAGCGAAGTCGATAAGTCTTAGGCCGTTTTCGTTGGTTCTCTGATGGGCGCTGAACCTACCAATTACCGATCTGTACTTCTCCTCTTGGCTAACCTGAGCGTTCAAATCACCGATGACGATTTTGATGTCATGTTTTGGGCAGCGATCGTATTCACGCTCTAGCTGGGCGTAAAATTCTTCCTTGACGTCATCAGTGCTAGCTAGATGAGGGCTTCTTCTTCTTCTTCTTAAATGGCACTAACTTCGCCGTCTCAACATAGTATTACTTGAGTATTTTTCATTAGTACTTAGTTGAGATTTATATGCCAAATATCACGCCTTAAATGCATTCTGAGTGGCAAGCTCTAGAATAGTCGTGACCACAGTGCAAGTTGGAAGAAATTTTGTTGACGAAAAGTTCCCTCGACCAGAACGGGAATCGAACCCGGACCCCCGGCATATTAGGCATGACGCTAACCAATCGGCCACGGGAGCACGGGAGCTAGATGAGGGCTGCGGACGTTAACAATGCTGATATTGAAGAAGTGGCCCCGCATCCTCAATCTGCACATTCTTTCGTTGATCGGCCACCGGCCAATCAACCGTTCTTGCATCTACTGCATTTCTGGTATACTCACATTGGAACGATCGGGCCATCGAACCTTTCCTGCACACCTCCTGCAGCGCTACGATGTTGAAATTGCGAGCTCTCAATATTTTCGAAAGAATTCGGGTACTCGCAAGAAAATTGAGAGACTTGCAGTTCCATGTTCCGAGTTTCCAATCTCTAATCCGTGTTCTTTGCGTGGGTCTAGTCCGATTGTCCTGACTCGAATTTCTTTGGGAATTTTCTTGTGCGTTTCATTTTTACGGATGGCTTGCAAGTCCTGCACAAACCCCCTGTCTCATCGGAGGACCGGCGTACACAGCCGCCCCTGACATGGGGATCAGACGTTTTTGAGCCGCACCTCCATGGTGAACAGACGCTCGGATAGGCCCCCTTCCCTGTCATCTTCACTATGGTTACCCGTACGGCACCAAAGGGAGGTAGGGATAGGAGTTACTGGACAGGAAGCTAAGAACCACGAATTTAATGCCCGCAGGTACGCGAAGTACCGATGGTATGCTTAGTCGAGTCATTTACCAACCCATACACACGGTTTTCTAGGTTAAATTTCTGGTCGACAACAATCTCGTTTACGTGCTTCCATTCAGCCGCGACAACTCACAGTTTGTTTAAGCCTGGTTTAGAGTTCCCGTGAACGTGAACTTGAACAGGTGGTGGAATAGTACGATTATTTCACGGTGAACTACATTGCGAACAAACAACTCAAAAAATCGTGGTGAATAGAATGATTTTGCTCCTGTTCACGTTCATATTAAAAGTTCGGCTGTAAACATGAGTAAATAAACATCGATCTTCAATAAAGTAATTCGGATAAAATATACAGTTGTTCACGAATAAACCCAAAGCAACGAAATTTTTCAACCTGCGCAGAGATCCGATTGAATGAAATTGCATCCATATCTAAATTTTCATTGAAAACTTAAAATTGCTAAACATATCCTTTTACAGTTCATGGTGAAATAATTTTCAGATTGCCTTGGGACATTCGAACGTGAACATGAACGGGGAAATATTTTGACGTCTATATTCACCACTGTTTTCACGTTCACGTTCACCGAAGTCGGTGAACTATGGTGAGTTCACCATCTCGATTCCACGGTGGAAATTCAGAATCGTTGTGAAATATTGAATGAATCCACTTTTATCAATATGAATTGTGTTTAATCATGTTTTTCAACTAGAAAATGTTTATTCCCTTCGTTTCAAGGTGTTTTCCTCGCGTTTTATATATGGACTGATGAATTATTAACAAAAAAGTGTTTATCCGCGTTCACGTTTACGGGAATTCTAAACCTACCTTCAGTTGAGGCTTCGAAATTTCAGTTACGGAGGTATATCAGTCCAGAACTATCATGATCTGCATGACTCTTAATGCTTTACCATTTGGTTTTGGTCTAAGGAATACAACCCACGAGTTAGTTCCAGGTGCAGGATAGACGTCGACACGTGGGGCGGAAGCGACGGTGGAGAAAGACGAGGACGAATATTGAATGATGAGAGCATGGTGCGGAAACGAAGAGATCGAAAGCAACAGATGATGAATACGGGATCGAGGCTTGCGTTAAAGTGGATGGTTAGGGGTGTTGAAAAGAGATGTTTGCGGTTTTTTATAGGGGTTTTGATGGGATGACTCTTCTTCGGAAGAAAAATCTCCGAAGTAGAGATGCGCTTGAGCGATTTTCCAGCTCCCGTTTGAACAACTAATGGAGTGTCATTTATATCAGAGTCAGAGATCTCCATATCAGAAGCATGTGAACACCCCGAACTATTTGCTTTCTTTTTTGTTATTTCAACCATTTTTGGTAAATTTCTGAATTCATCCTATGCACTAATTCACTCAGTTTATTTTTCATTCGCTTGCGACGACATGGATTCTTCAGCATCAGCAGTTATTTCTTCCTTCACGATCACCTCCGATTCCTGCTCCAAGCCGCTTGTATCACTACCGTGTGTATTTATGTGTCTTCTTTGCCCCGAAGAATTCTTGAATGCTTTGGGACAATGTGGACACGGATAGGGCCGTTCACCTGCGGAGGAATTATCCTATTGAACTAATCATTGTAAGGTAACATTTTTACCAACCCGTATGAACTCGAATGTGCCGCTTTAGCGTGTAAGTATCCGTAAACGCGATTGAGCAATGTGGACAAGGAAATGGTCGTTCACCTGAAAACAAAATCGTGGTGAATGATTCATTACAGTAAAACAAATTTTCCAACCCGTATGAGTTCGAATGTGCTTTTGAAGCGGCCAAGAATGCGCATATGCTTTGGGACAAAGTGGACACGCAAAGGGACGTCCTGCAAAAAAAAAACTGGGGAATGGTTCACTGCAGTGAAACATGTTTACCAACCCGTATGAAGTCGAGTGTGCCGCTTTAGCGTTGCAGGATCCATAAACGCTTTCGAACAATGTGGACAAGGAAAGGGACGTTCACCTGAAAAAAATCCTAATGAATGATTCATTACAGTGGAACAAATTAACCAACCCGTATGAGATCGAATGTGTCTTCGAAGCAGTGAGGAATTTATAAATGCTTTGGGACAATGTGGACACGAATGGGGGCGTTCACCTGTAATAAAAAAGAAGGGTTTGAGCCTAGAGGCACGGACGGAAATTTGACGTAGAACTTTAAGAAGATTTTGTAACGTTTGCATTAAAAAATGGACTTTTTTCGGATAGTGTTAAAAAAACTAAGACAGATAATTGAATTTGATAAATTTCCCATGGAAGGTATTTACGAGGGTCGTTCGAAAAATAAGTTTCAGTGCCTCAGAAACTGCGGAAAAATAAAGTTAAGACAAAAAGCAAGGTGAATTTGTAATCTACGTTTTATTTTCTATTTTTCTACATAATCGTCGTTCGAGGCATTTTTTATAGCGTGGCACGAGTTTTTCTATTCCAAGTACGAAGTGCGTAGCGTCCAACTTTTTGAAGTACTATGTAACCGCGTCACCAATTTCTTCAGTGTTATCGAATCGTTGACCGCCGAACGCCTATTTCATCACCGTACTATTGTGAAGTTTTGGACCGATTAAGGACAAAAGGCCAGGTTTATTGACGAAAGAAGTGTTCCTCATCCACGATAATGCGCGGCCCCATTCCGCTCGCGTAACTCAAGAGCCATTTACAACATTCACATGGACTGTGTTCGAGCATCCTCCTTACTCCCCAGACCTCGCCCCTAGCCTATCGCCTATCACTTATTCCCGGCGATGAAACAGGCGTTCGGCGGTCAACGATTCGATAACACTGAAGAAATTCGTGACGCAGTTACATCGTACTTCGAAAAGTTGCACTACGCACTTCGCACTCGGAATAGAAAAACTCGTGCTACGCTATGAAAAATGCCTCGAACGTTACGGCAATTATGTAGAAAAATAAAAAATAAAACCTAGATTACGAAAATCACCTTGTTGTTTGTCCTAACTTTATTTTTCCGCGATTTCAAAGACACCGAAACTTATTTTTTGAACGACCCTCGTATATTAGCTTACTTGCAAAAGAATCTACGCCCTTGCGAACGGCCTTCCGGCAGTTAACCGGAACATTCGATATGGCGGACGAAAACATACGTGTAGACATATTTTCGAGTTCTTTCTTCATTTTATTTATCAATTCCTTCTCAGTTTTCGCGACAAAATTGTTAGAGTAGATCTTACGCTTCAGGTTTGCCCAGAAATTCTAGATGGGACGCAGCTGGGGGACGTTGGGCGGATTCACCGACTTGGGTACCACGTCGATATTCAGCCGCTCCATCTACTCTAACGATCGCTTCGAGTAGTGGGCCGACGCCAGATCCGGCCAGAACACCGCGTCTTCACCCTTATGGTATTTCTTGATTTTCTTTAATAATTCGTTTACAGGTTTACGTTTACAGGCTCTGTTACTTAAGTTTAAAGGAGCCGAATTCTTAAATATAATTTTAAAACTATATATATATATATATATATATATATATATATATATATATATATATATATATATATATATATATATATATATATATATATATATAAAAGTCCTGCGGTATTTTTTTTTGAATTTTCATTTGTTCATAAAATTAGTTCTGTTTTAAGTCAAATATGCGCCGTTTTGTTCGATGACTTGTTCCCAACGAGATGCCAACTTCATAATACCCCTGTTATAGAAGCTCGCTTCCTTATTGGCAAAAAACAAGGATAGCCAATTTTCACAGGCCTCTTTTGTGGCTAACTTCTGACTACTTTGCTCGTTCGCCATGGACAAAAACAGGTGGTAGTCACTTGGTGCAAGGTCCGGACTATACGGCGGATGCAAAAGAACCTCCCATCCGAGCTCCCGGAGCTTCTGGCGCGTCACCAAAGAAGTGTGTGGCCTGGCGTTGTCCTGATGAAAGACAATGCGGCCTCTGTTTATCAAAGATGGCCTCTTCTTCATGAGCCTCTTCTTCAAGCGGTCCAGTTGTTGGCAGTACAGGTCCGAATTGAGCGTTTGGTCATAGGGAAGCAGCTCATAATAGATTATTCCTTGACAATTCCACCAAACACACAGCAGAACCTTCCTGTCCGTTAATGAGGGCTTGGCCACCGTCTGGGCCGCTTCAGCAGGCTTCGACCAGGACCGTTTGCGCTTCACGTTGTCGTAAGTGACCCACTTTTCATCGCCACTCACCATCCGCTTCAGAAACGGGTCGATTTTGTTGCGATTCAGCAGCGATTCACATGCGTCGATACGGTCAGAGATGTTTTTTTGCGTCAACTTGGCCGATGCTACGGCAGCTACTATGCCGGTCTTTCTCGGCTAATTGCGATTTTGTCGCAATTTTCGACGACAGGCCTTCCGGAGCGTGGCGCATCTTCGACGACCTCTACACCAGAACGAAAACGTTGAAACCATCGTTGTGCGGTGGAAATGGAAACTGTATCGGGTCCATAAACTGCACAAATTTTATTGGCAGCTTGAGATGCATTTTTGCCTTTGTCATAGTAGTACTGTAAAATATGTCGGATTTTCTCTTTATTTTGCTCCATATTAGCGACACTATAACTCACGAACGACTTAACCAAACAAAACACTGTCAAGGACTATATTATAGCGCGCAAAAATACCTTTCCAACAAGCTATAGTATGACTCAATGAATACAACAAGAACTACGCGCTTACAACGACACCTCGAAATACCGCAGGATTTTTTTAACAGCCTAATATATATATATATATATATATATATATATATATATATATATATAGAAGGGTGACATATTTTAGGAGAAGGATGGAATATAAGGAAATTGTAACTCAATTCTTAAATCTATTCGTATATCTGTAGTGTATTTACATTTCAACTTATTCTACTATTTATAGCAAGGGGACAAAGCAAAGGAAGAAAAGGAGGGTAATATTTCTTGATGAACGACGCAACTTCCGGCAGGCACTTCGTACTATAAATTTCCTCGTTCACGGCAGTCCGGAGCAAAAGAAGAGCATCTCCTTCTCGCTGATTTTCAGCCACAGCAGCACCTTCTTGGGGAACTTGGTGTGTGAAATAAACTACGCTTCGAAGCTCACTTCCTTCGTAGGGGAAGTAAAATACGAAGTGCCCTGCCTGCCGTTGCCATCTAGGGTGAGATAGGTTCATCCTATTCAGCCGCTGCGTCATTGCTTGCAGCTCCGAGACCAGTGGACGGGACTTCCACTTCCTGACATGTATGTCCATGTTCGCCAGGTACTTTCTCACTGTTTGGTCGCTAGGTGATTGATGAATTGTGAATACTGTAATTTTAAATCACGAATGGCTTGTTTATTAACAATAGAATACGGCGTAATGTATAACGTACCGACAATTTTCAGAGAATTACCGATCCTATTGGAACACATGCCATCAAAATTCGTTCAGAGCTAAAATCTTCTTCTTTTGGCTGAAGGCTTTAAACTTTTTCAGTTCATTCGTCTCCAGAACTAAAATAATTATCAACGTTAAAACTATTTCATGAAAAAGTCTTATAGTCTTATGTCAAAAAATTGTAAGGGGTTGTATCTAGGACACGACCGCATATTTTCGACGTAGAACTACGCAATTATATTATGCATTCCACTTGTTTACCACTTAGAATATTATTTCAGAATGAATCGAAGTTTTGTAATAGATTATGTTCTTCGTTACAAATAAATTTGATGAACGTCCTAGTACGTATGAGATGATGCCTAGGACTACCAAAATATGTGAACGGAACAATTCCAAACGATCATTGTATTGATTCCCCCAGGCACATCAATTTTGAAGTCCGTGTTAGCGAAACACAACTCGGGGGGAAAAAATTCCCCGACTTACATGTTTTGACAAAGCGGATTCCCCCAGGCACATTGATTTTGAAGTCCGTGTTAGGGAAGGTGGGAACAAAAATAACCCCTACTTGCATGTATATTTGCGAAGCGGATTTCCACAGGTACATCGATTTTGAAGTCTGCGTTGGGGAAACCGTAAATCGGGCCAATCAACCCTTGGCAGTTAGGACGTTTAGATAACGCTTGTCATTTTACAGTTATTCAATTGTTCATCTCATGAAAAATAACATTTTATTAATTGTGATAGACGCGTAGAAATATTTCCCATCAATTGATGCAAACATCTTTCCGATCTGTTAAGAAATGTTCGAGTCATAAGCATTCGAAATACGGGTAGGGTTAGCACACAAATCGGCAGAACAAATGTATGGGAAAAAGAAAGTTCTTCCAGTTTTCATGAATTTAAACCGTTTAGAGATTAGCGAATTGTAGTGTATAGCATATCACACAAATCTTAGAGAATTTCCGATTCGATTGATATGCAAATCATGAGAATTCGTTCACAGTGAAAATAGTTATTAACGTTAACTTTATTTCACAAAAACGTGACGCTTTCTGATTCGGCACCTTTCCTGAAAGACGTAGTTCTACGTCAAATTCGGTAATGTTTTCAATTCAAATTTTTATATCCATATTTCCATTTTCTTTCACTAACGTCAACAAGAATAGCGCTAATGATTGGATTAAATGTATTTAATAGATATTTAATCTACTAGTACCCCTTAACTAGAAAACTATCTAATGTGTAATGTGTCAATCTCCATTATTCTCATCTCATGTTCCTTAGATAATGCAGTTTTCATGATTGTTACATATACAAAATGGTAACGGGCCAGGCGGGCCAACCAAATGAGCCCGGTGGCCGCGTATAGCTGCTCTAGAAGAACCATTTGTTATACGACTGAACTTAACTTTAAACGGTTTGTAAGAGTTGTAGTGGCAGAGAGAATCCGAAATCATTAATTATTAATCCTGTCTATTTGTAATAGTAAACTTTTCAATAAATCAGATAGATAGATATTCCAACAACAACACGAAACACTCGATTTTCTTGTATCGATGTTCATAAATGTACAAAAAAATCCGTCCCTATAAAAATATCAATCGTTCGGTAGCCTTTTTTCTTTAGTTTATTTAATTTAGCTGAATACGAGAAGAAGCCATCATCTCACAGGGCATTTTAAACTTAAGTTTAAATAGCCACCTTGCCTCGCCAATAGTATCCTTGTCTGGAACATTAGGTCATATGAATAAAATGAGTGCTTTACTTGACTTCACTCAAATTCGCCTGTCAAAGCATTCACTCAAGCTTTTACTCACATCCGTATGATAAAAAAACGAGAATTGAGTGTTTACTTTTCGAACATCACAATTCGTATGAATAAAACCGTAACAGTCAAGTAAACACTCCGAAAACTTTGAGTGTGCCTCTAAGCAGACTCAGACCGCACTTCGCAAGGGATCGTTTGGAGAATTACGTAAAATTTAAGTTTATAAGGCATACATCAATATGTACTCTGGGGATTTTTTTAATCTACCATTTCAACCAGTTGTCGATGTTGATGGTATTTATACGAGAAATCGCGCAACAAAAATATACAAAGGGAGACGCATAGGTGACGATGACAATTTCAAGCAACTATACAGATTCTCCCGCGAAAACGTTGATCATTTAGCACAAATTTTTTTAGGAAACGACAATGAAACTAGAGGTGGAGCTCTCGGGGACATCCAGCGAATGAAATGTTTCTTGCGTTACTTGGGAGACCCCGGATTTCAGGTAATCTAATTATAAATAATAGATAAGATATTAATTATTGTCATTAATCTTTAAAACCCAAATATGTTTCAGGTTGGAGTTGGAGAGGATCTGGGTATCCACCAAACAACGGTATGCAAAACTATATGGGCTGTGTGCAAGGCAATTGTTATCAAAGCCAACGATTGGATTCGTTTTCCACAGACGACACAAGAACTGGAACATGAAAAGAAAGTCTGGTTGTCCAAACATCGAATGCCCGGTGCAATCGGGGCTATAGATTGTACCCATATCCTGATAAAAAGACCCAATATCTACAAGGATGAGTTCATTAATAGAAAAGGGCTCCATTCTTTCAACGTACAAGCGACTTGCAATGCCAAAGAGATTTTTACAAGCATTGACTGTAAATGGGCTGGTTCCGTTCATGACGCTCGTATATGGCGGAACTCCGAAATATTGAAAATTATGCAGCAAAACGGATCCGGTGCTCTACTGTTGGCTGATGAAGCATACCCTTTAGCACCGTGGACGATGACCCCGTATCGAAACCCAGTAACTGCTGGCCAAAAACAGTACAATAAGATACATACTCAAGAAAGAGTTATTATTGAAAGATGTTTTGGTCAAATAAAACAAAGATTCCCTATTCTGCAATCTAAGGTACGCGTGAGCACTGAGCGTATTCCAAGAATGATTGCAGCTTGCTTCGTTTTGCATAATGTTGCAAAATATGTTAATGATACTGACTTCGAACCATATTCAGATTCGACCAATTGCGAAATAAATCAAAGTTTGTTCGAAATTTCTGACACGGCTGCAAACACAGTACTGCAACGTGGGAAACAACGTCGTGATGCTATAGCTTCGTTTCTATTAGCCAGAAATTAGAGCGTAAGAAACAAAAACCGGTAATAACTGTGGAATGTAACTCGATTACAATTGGAAACCATGTAAAATCATTGAAACTTTAAATTTCTATCGATGTTTCATCAGAAGACTATGCAATTAAAATATTTTCAGTTTTTCTTTAAGAATATATGAATACCTTAAGTATTGAATAACATAGTATTAACTACGTTCGTTTTTATAATATAAACATGTATTTTTGATATTCGTAACAAGTGTAATGTGTATTCTCATTTTTTTAAATATCCGTTTACATTACTCGTCCACACACACGCACACACATACGCACTTATTTACTTATTCATTACTCAATTCCACATAATTATTGTTTCTCAACATTTTAAATTAAAGTAGAGCTACTTCTTTTTTCAGTGCCAGCAGCTCCATTTCTTTTTTATGTCTCTCATCCTGTTGGACTTTTAGTTGAGCTGTATAATCTTGCTGTGCCTTTATCAGTTTCAGTTGTTGCTCCAATATAGCTCGCTGTGTAACGTTAGTTCTGATCTGCAAAAAAAACAATTTAATCAAATATAGTTAAAAACAAATACACAAACTGTACTCCAGAAAATATTCTAGTGTGGCCGTTCCCTCCCGCACATAATACATTTTTGTATACCTATTTCATTGAAAATAATGTGACCCTCAACATCCCGCTCCTCTCTCTATTGAATAGAGATATTTGAATGCTCCCAAAGACCCATACAAAAAGTATCATAGGACGAATTGGGGAAGGAGGAATTACAATGGGTGATTTATAGGAATGTAATTAATGGACGTTCCCTCGTGTGCATTTGATACACAATAGTAATTCTTAAAAATGTATTACCTTCGTCGACAGAGTATCGTTCAAATGTTCCTCAGTACTTGGAATTGGATCCGTTTCATCCATGTTTTCGACATCATATAATGTAGAATCTTCAGAAATTGACGGACCAGCAAGTGAAGTTGTCGACCCAAATGAAACGCCATCTAAACAAAGAAGTTACTTTCATCATTTACATAAAAGTATAATTATGCAGCATACTTACAACATCTTTTGGACACGCTGGGATTTTCTATTCCACCCATAATGTTAAAAAAATCTGTTTCGTGACTTTTTAATGTGATTTTTTTGTTTCCAGTCGCTTTGGTATCCGTCTTTTCTTTGATTCTCGCCTTCAAATTTTGCACTTTCTTGCTTATCTGTTTTCCAGACATCGAAATCCCGTACTGAATCAGAAGCTGTTCTTCTACCACTTTTAGCGCAGTTTTCTTTTTACGTTTCACTTCAGGAACTTGACTTTTCTCCAAAAGAACCTTTCCATAAAGTTTCAAAACTCTGACGAATATTTCATCTCCGCTTGTTTCACTTGCTCCCCAGCGAGATTTATCTTCATCTTTGTCAGTATCTGGAATGTATATGAAAAAATATATCATAAATGACTTTATGCTAATCAATCTAATTTACCGTATTCGCTCTCGATATACTCGGCGTTTATTTCTTCAAAATCGTTGTTACCGTCCAGATCCATGCTTTTATTTCGCAACGAACGACACCACAAGCAGAATAAATTTCCAACGCTACAAAAATAAACAAACAACTCCATTGACAACAAACCAAACCGATCGTTTTGACAGAGTGAAAGCTATTTTCGAATTCGAACTTACTCCGAGTAAAGCATATCTTTATTCATATCAATATGAGTAAACACTCAAACAGTTTACTTTGCTCAAAGTAGCAAGTTTGTGAGTAAAAGCTAATTTTTATTCATATGGCTTATTGTCTGTGGAGACTCGTGTTAATTATATTGACGGGTGATTAGATATCTCATGACCAGTGCCACAAGTTATCAAAATTTATTTACGAATGAAAGAATGAGCTTTTTCCCAGTGTCGCATGAATTCTCTTCTGTTGAAACTCAACACCACATTTGTCATAATGAGTATAAAACATGAGTCGAGATGCGTGAACATTGTCTGGTATATGGAACGAAAACAGTATGAACGAATTTCGGAAAGCCTGCATTCAGGCACTTTCATTACTGCCAATAATTTCATGTGATTATCACGAAAGGTAAGTTGATCTTCATCGCTTCCAGTGATTTTTTTTGTTGAAAACATGTTTGATTTCCATATTTAGAACAAAAAAAGGACCAGGAATCCGGAAAGGCAACATTAGTTTTCGTTGAGCGTTGACCGTTGTTTGGTGTTGAGCGTATCATTAAACCGGAAATCAAAACAAGATTATGTTCGTTTTTCGTTCACCCATTGCCCATATAATAGGGGGTGTATGCCATTTCCAGCCAATCGGGAGTAAATTCATAAAACATAGCAAGAGTTGTCCATACAATTCTATTGCCGAAGTCGCCAAAAACAAGAATGTTGAGTTATGAATGGCCATGCTTTACCATTAATCGATTTCGCTCTCAATTATTGGCGTTGAATTTTATGATTTGATTTTCACTAACACGCAATGATCTTCAATTACTACGTTACGAATATCATGACGAAAATGAAGATGCAAATGAAAAAATAACTTCATGGCAAGTTGATGTTGATGTTCATTCCAGTGGTGTTCAATGATAGTGTTGTTTCATATTTATCGACTCTCGCTTGAGCAGTAGATTATCAATACAAGGCAGGCTGAAATTCGCCGTTTTCTAGTGTCGTGAACGTGAATATTTTCGGCTCATGCCCGTGAGTGCTCCCTTGTGAAGTTTGTAAGGATTCTGTAGTGAATTGATCCCAACGGGTGTTGTTTATTTTTAAGTAAAGTCAAATGGACAAGTGGAATTTTGGGGATAATAGAGTGTCGCCATCTTCCTCCTTTTAATGTCTCAGCTTCCTGTGGGTTTTTTTTCTGATAAACTTCTGATAAACAGAAAGTATAGAAATATTACACTTGAATTGAAAAAATACATGAAATTGAAAATTTAAAGCCTTCTCGAGAACCAAATTTCAAATTCAAAAAATGAAGCATACATTAACAAAATAAGTCACGCGTTACATGCATTTTGCTTGTGAATGACAATATCGTTATCTTTTTAGTTTTCTCCAAGCTTTTTTTTTAAGTTCGTTCAATCTTTTCGGCGAACTAGTTTTTTCGTACCGTTCGTGAACTATTTGCCTGCCTCTACCTTGGATACATTCGCTAAATTATTTACTTGGTTTACTAAAATCAGTGTTTTTGTTATAATGGAAAAAAATACTGAAAAATTTCCTATCTAATGGTATACGAGGTATACCGAGGCATACCTATTAAATAACGAGACAGCGCGCCTGGAGGGCGCCCTAGAGGTGTGATGGGAAAAACGAATAGTGCGTTCGGTAACTTGAAGTGTCTGCTATAAACGTACGAAAACACGTTTTTGTCACTATAGTAGTTTGCAAGCAGCAGTGGTTTGAATGGAACGTGGTTTGTAGTGCGCGTCGGAAATCATGTGTGACGAGAAACACGAACAACAACGCGCCTGCTCATAACGCGCTGTCGGTGAAGCAATTTTTAGCCGATAAGGGCATTTCAGTGCTCGAACATGCCCCGTACTCGCCAGATCTAGCCCCATGTGACTTTTTCCTATTCCCCAAGATCAAATCCGTGTTGAAAGGTACCCAATTTCAGTCCGTAGAAGAGACGAAGGAAAAAGCGACGCGGCTTTTGAACGCCATCACAAAAAAAGAGTTTCAGCACTGCTTGGAACAATGGAAAAAACGTATGGAAAGGTGTGTGAGGAGCCAGAGGGAGTATATTGAAGGGAAGCATATCGTTGTACCGTAATTTTTAAAGTATAACCCTTTTTCGTAACCAGTCTCGTTATTTAATAGCCATACCTCGTATAGTATAATATATCGCAATAACGATTTTGCGTAATATGCATTTGAAATCCCTTCATTTTTCGCGTAGACTAACCCCTTCTATATAGAAATCAAAAACGTAGTCCTACGTCAAAAAATGTGGTGAATAGTTGATTACAGTGAAACATATTTACTAACCCGTATGAATTCGGGTGTGCTGTATTAACCCTGCAGAATTCGTAAATGCTTTGGGACAATGTTGACACGAATAGGGACGTTCACCTGCGAAGTAATTATCCTGTTGAGACATTTGTTGAATTATTTACTGTAGGAAAACATTTTTACCAACCCGTATGACTTCGAATGTGCCGCTTTAACATTCCACGATCCCTGAACGCACTCGAACAGCGGGGACAAGCAAAGGGACGTTCATCTGAAAAAAAATGTCCTGATGAATAGTTGATTGCAATAAAACGTATTTACCAACCTGTATGAGTACGAATGTGAATTTTGAGCGTTGAAGGATTCCAAAACGCTTTCGGACAATGTGGGCAGGAATAGGAAGGATTATCTGCAAAGGAATTACCCTGCTGAATTGTTCATTATAGCAAAAAAATATTTACTAACCAGTGTGAGCAAGAATATGATATTTGAGCGATGTGTGACATTTAAACTCTTTTGAACAATGTGGACAAGAAAAGGGACGTTCATCTGTAAAAAAATGATGCTACTAAATTGTCCAATGAATATAACCTTTTTCAACCTACCTGTATGAATTCGTATGTGCTGTTTGAATCTGTATTTTGTTCTAAATATTTCTCCACACTTCTCACATTTGAGCGGTTTCTTCCCTGAAATAGATTATCAGTGAATGTTCAGAGAAAATAACACCATGTTCTCACCCGAGTGTAACTGCACGTGGTCTTCATCCGTCAAGCCTTTCCCATGTTTATGACGGACTGAAGGTGAGTTAACTTTCTTCTGCAAAGCACCCAGATCGCTTTTTCTTTGTGTATTTGTTCTAGCAACCGGAATCAGTGATATATCATCGTCGCTTTCGTCCATTATGTTGATGGAGAATACCTCTCCTTGTTCTCCTTTGATGTGCATTTTGGTTTCCTGTTCACTTGGCGTAAAGTTCGCCATTGAGTCTATCTCGAAAGTGTTATTATTATCCGATAGCTCGTGGTCATCTATCATTAACTCTGGCTCCACCTTGATGTTAGCCGGTTTGGCGGTGGGCAAAATTTGGAAGCAGCTCTCGGGAATATTATGGACGATTGTGAACTCTTGGTGGCATTTATCACACGTAGGATAGCTGGTTAATTGGAAAGTGGAACTGCCCAATTTTTGTAGGATAGTTTTCAGCTTCTGCTCTTGATGTTGAGTGGGGACCAGCGCGTGGCGAAGTTCTTTATTGCATACATCAGTACAAAAGCTGCACTGGTCACTGTTGAAATGGAAGGTGGTCAATAATCAAAGTCACGATGTTTTGTTTTGCAATTTATGTACAAAAGTGGAATATTATTCAAGTTGCGGAAAATTATGAAAAAGCATCACAATAAACGTACAGGTTGTTGCTAACAAACGCCATCTCACTTTAGCGAAATCTTATTTATTCGAATAAATTCAAAGTACAAATCTGTCTAATTGCAAACACTTTTCGACTTTCTCATGTTTCAGAAGCAAAACAAAACAAACTTTTTTGACGTAGGACTACGTCTTTCATTTCTATACCGGGGTGTAAAATCAAAGTTTCGAAAACGAAAGCGTTACGCCGGAGACCGAGATTTTGAGTGTTAATAGCTCCTAAACAACTGAACGAAATGGTATGATAAACACTTCATTCGAAAGATAAAATGTCTACGCGTTCTATACTTGTTACTTTCTGATCCAAAAACTTGTTTCAATAGTCTTAAATTTGCTTTCAAAATAGGCTATTGAAATCACCAATCGGTGTATAAGCGAGCGCCGCTCGGAAATCCACTCAGTTCTAATTGAACAGCGATTGGAGCATGTTGTCGCTGTTGTGGTGAAGCTCTTCATTTATCATGAAAGCGCGGATGAACGGTGTCACCAAGAGCCTGTTTGTGCACCTTAGGCCAGAAGGGAATCCATCAGGAGGAGAGTGATGCTACAAACGGTTCCCCGGGAAGATCTCGAAGCAGCCGCTACACACACACACATACACGCACGGAATTCTTTCCGTTTGGATCGAGAAAGATCCGGAAAATAATCTGCCAGTTCCTCTAGGAATATAAAAATACATTCATGTGAAGGAGTTTATTTGAATGTTTTCTATCCATGTAACACTGTGACCAAATATGTTTCAATCAAGTGCTATTAACAAATGGTTATCGAGTTAGCATTAACCACTGGTGGGCTTCCAGTATCGAGGAAAATGTGGAAATATCTAATCGTTACTGAAAATAATCTGCCATTTTACATTACATTCATATGAAAGAGTTTATTTTAATGTTTTCTATCCATGTAACACTGTGACCAAATACATTAGGTTTTGTGATTTTTCAATCAATCGCAATCAACAGGATAGCTTCTGAAGATTATTCTTCCCCATCAGTAGGATATTTCCGTATCCAATATTGGATGCATAAAACCTTGTGCCTCCAACGTAACGCTCTCGTTTTCGAAGTTCTCCAAATATTCATTCAATCAGAATGAATTCAGATTCAACTTCATACAAATGATCTCTAAATTAACGATAGTCCTACGTCACCCTTGCGGTTATACCATAGATATAACCCACTTCCTGTTTTTTGTGTATAGTTTGATGTCTCTGTTTTAATTGACAACTTCAGCCAAGAACAAATAAATAAACCAGGGATGCCACGAAATTTTCTCTACTATTGGCGATCTAACGTACAAATCTACACCTAGGCGGCGCTGCGGTGAAAGTGATGGTTTTAAATTTTGCCATGTGAGCTTATGGAAGGTTTGTAGTTCTTTCCATAAATTACAATGTTATAACCATAAAAGATTATTTGATTGCGATGAGTTTGTAAGAAATTTAATTCTGCGCAATTTTATATATAACATGTTATTTATTTACCTCTTTCAGTAGTGAAACTATAAAAATGTTGACAATAGTTGAATTACAGAAGGAAATTCGAGAGCACAATCAAACACAAGTAGAAAAATGCTAATGTAACCTAAAACTCAAAAACAAATCACGTATATTTTACTTCCGGGCTTTCCAAGGTAGTTCTTGTAGGAGATGAGATGAAGATAAGAGAAGAAATTCTTAAATAATTAAAATAGGTATATGTATATGTAAATATAAATCGATTATAAAATTCTTGTGTTTCATCTGCTCATGGTCTATGGTAAAGCTTTGGCTCTGTGTGAAAGTTAATTCATGGACTACGCATACACACGAGCAAGACGTGAGAATATTCCTCCACAAACAAGGAGAGGAAAATAATATAAGAGCGAAAAGAACCAGCGTTGCCAAATGTCTTTTACAATAATACAGATGCATGAGAAGTATAAATAAGAAAATTGGGAAACATTGGCACCATTGGTCCGAAAGAGTATACGAAAAATGAGCAATTACCGGATATCTCTTTGGCTGATGCATATCACTAGTTCGATGGAACGTGAGTCTCTAGAGTAAAGTTAAAAGAAACGGTCGCTTAATTTTAACGATTCCAAAACGGAAACACGACAGTTCTCACATGCAGGAATCGTACATTTTTCTACTTGTGTTTGATTGTGCTCTCGAATTTCCTTCTTTAATTCAACCATTGTCAACATTTTTATAGTTTTCACTACTGAAAGAGGTAAATAAATAACATGTTATATATAAAATTGCGCAGCATTAAATTTCTTACAAACTCATCGCAATCAAATAATCTTTTATGATTATAACATTGTAATTTATGGAAAGAACTACAAACCTTCCATAAGCTCACATAGCAAAAATTAAAACCATCATCACTTTCACCGCAGCGCCGTCTAGGTGTAGATTTGTACGTTAGATCGCCAATGGCGCAGTCGGTAGCAGTTTTTTTATGTGAGTATAAAGTAGCAAATTGAATAGAATGCAAAAGGAAAACTTTGCAATTGCTTGGTTGTGTGGCGAAAGATCTTTCTTTCGTCAGCCATATAAGTCGTGGGATGTGAAAAATCCATCAGCCACGCAATTGAAAAGTGATA
This sequence comes from Toxorhynchites rutilus septentrionalis, assembly GCF_029784135.1. Classification (NCBI taxonomy): domain Eukaryota; kingdom Metazoa; phylum Arthropoda; class Insecta; order Diptera; family Culicidae; genus Toxorhynchites; species Toxorhynchites rutilus. Next base: position 84,587,365 of record NC_073745.1, read on the forward strand.
ATGTTGACCATGATGAAATCGTGGGACATGTAATTTCACTGAAATCGTGGGACGAAAAATTAATTCGTCGGCCATGAAAGTCGTGGGATAGGTTTCGCCTATTGGCCATGCATTAAATAGAATTTCGGCCATGTTGAAAATGTGGGACATGATACAATTGTAATCGTGGGACGAATGAGACTTCGTTGGCCATGGAAGTCGTGGGATAGGTATTACCTATTGGCCATGCAATATGTTATCGTGGGACGAAAATGAATTCGTCGGCCATGGAAGTCGTGGGATAGGAATCTCCTATCTGCCATACAAATGTAATCGTGGGACGAATATTATTTCGTTGGCCATGGAAGTCGTGGGATAGGTATTACCTATTGGCCATCCAATATATTATCGTGGGACGAAAATGAATTCGTCGGCCATGGAAGTCGTGGGATAGGTATCTCCTATCGGCCATGCAAAACGTAATCGTGGGACGTATAAGATTTCGTTGGCCATGAATGTTGTGGGATAGGTGTTACCTATTGGCCATGCAAGATGTTATCGTGGGACGAAAATGAATTCGTCGGCCATGGAAGTCGTGGGATAGGTATCTCCTATTGGCCATGCAATATGTAATCGTGGGACGAAAATGAATTCGTTGATGCTGATGATGATGATGGCCCGCCTCATACCCCTACAAAGGTTTGAGCAGGATGATTTATCTTATAGATAATATTTATTTTCAAACGTATCAAGAAGCCAGTATTATAAAAACAAAAACAAAGCGAACTGGCTCTGTTGCAGGCATAAATATATATCAATAGAAAATTAAAAATAGGCATAAACTGCGAAAAAACAAACAATGTTCCTATCCATATTGACATTGACTTAGTCATAGTCTCAACTTCAGGCCCAAAGTTTTTTCCAAGGCATGTCAACAAAATTTCCAACCCGGGAAGATCCTTGACTGATTGGGAATTGAACCCAATATCCAAAAGTTTCAACATAGAACATAAAAGAGATCTGCTACAATCAGAAATAATCGATACCACCATCTGGTGAAAGATAGTTTACGACAACTCTGAATGAGCTATCCCAATTCCAGTTTCCACTTCAGACCCTACATAAAATTTCATTGTGTGTAAGTTTACTGCCAGTGTTCATTATTAACATTAGTCCAGGCCCACCAAACGCGCGCGAGGCTCAAACTTTCGTAGACAACGCTCGTTTTTTCTTTTTTTTAATAATCTATAAAACAATGAAAAAAACATCATCATCATCAGTACGAACATGGCAGTTTGAGATACCTGTAAAATTGTTTTTAAATTTCAATAATAACATAATAACATAATATAAAAAAATTAATGCAAAATGTAATCGTGGGACGAAAATGAATTCGTCGGCCATGGAAGGTGTGGGATAGGTATAGGTAGGTAAGGGATAGGTATCACCTATCGACCATGCGTTAGAATAAATGAAATGAAATTGTCCAGGATTAAAGCGTGGGAGAAAAATATTTTATTGTTATAACGTTCAAAATAATTTCGTTAGAAGAAAAACAAACGTTGGAACTAATTTTGTAATATCCTTCGATTTTCTAATTGGAGAGTTCGACTAAAATGAGAAAACGGATCGAGACTTCGTTACTTAGTTGGATTCGGTCCCGTCGATGGGAAGTATGAGCAGTGTCAGCTTACGAGTTTGTTCTGAGTGCGATATGATATTGACGTGATTAGTGGATCACAGTTAGTGTTCGAAAGGTTCCAAAGGGTCATATAAAGAATGCGAGGCTAAGAGTAGGTAGAAACAGAGAAAATTTACGGCGAAGAACAAAGTAAGGAACGGTTTGTGGTAGAATAGGAACAGTGATATCGTTCAGGAGATGGGGAAGCAAGTGTTCATGTTTCGGAAGGCCGATCTTCTGCTTCCGAATGATCGTAGGAACAGCGGGAACTTCCGAACGACCGAAGCATATTATTATGAATGCACCGAAGTGCTTAGAGAAGAACCAATCGAATCTGGTGTTGTCAAGAATGATTATAATTAGAGATTTATATCAGGGCGTAAAAGTTTTTACCCATCTGTGAGTTGGTGGTTCCGTACGAACGAGAGCATGATGGGTGCACCCAATGTGGTCACGGATGTTGGAAGCAAGGCGGAGCACAGTCTGGTAGCCTGCGTAAGAGGGACATATGATAACGCGCATGCTAGATCACTGAGTGGCTTGCATGAGAGGTTCAAAAGCACGCTTAAAAAGCTGCACGAACACAGTGCGGGGCACATTCTCGTACGCCTGCATGACGGTCTCGTGCTTGCTATACGGTAAAGAAGTAAGAATGATCGCATAAATGCTGCATGCAATGCACTCACCAAATGGTGGAACGCAAGGCGAAGCTTTATCGAAAGCCTGCATGCATTTGTTATCCGAGTGATCTGTGTATGATGGGCGTAGGTGCTCCGTGTGAGCACATGCACGATACAATTCATGGAAAGAACTACAAACCTTCCATTGGCGATCTAACGTACAAATCTACACCTAGGCGACGCTGCGGTGAAAGTTATGATGGTTTTAAATTTTGCCATGTGAGCTTATGGAAGGTTTGTAGTTCTTTCCATGAATTACAATGTTATAATCATAAAAGATTATTTGATTGCGATGAGTTTGTAAGAAATTTAATTCTGCGCTATTTTATATATAACATGTTATTTATTTACCTTTTTCAGTAGTGAAAAATATATAAATGTTGACAATGGTTGAATTAAAGAAGGAAATTTGAGAGCACAATCAAACACAAGTAGAAAAATGTACGATTCCGGCATGTGAGAACTACCTTGGAAAGCCCGGAAGTAAAATATACGTGATTTGTTTTTGAGTTTTAGGCGGCTCGCACACCGGAGCAATAAACAACTAGCAACTATCAACATGCAATAAGCAATATTATCGCCAATGCATTTTTCCATTTGATTTTTGGTGATCTCGCACACCGACACAATACGGTATTGCTATCGCCTTTACAGAGCAACACATATCGCTGGCAACACGACGTGTCGGTTGAAGAGCAACTTATCGCCCATAATTTGACAAGTTTCGACATTAAGTAGATTTTTTGCATAATGTCAGGCGTTATTATTGCTCTGGTATGCGAAGAACAACAAATATGTTGCCTGATGCATAATGCGTATTGCAGCTTGCTAGTTGCTTGTTGCTCCGGTGTGCGAGCCGCCTTAGGTTACATTAGCATCATTTTCTTAGTTCAAAATCAAAATCCAGATGTCTCACCGATCGTTTACGTTTTGCGTTAGATCGCCAATAAACTCACATGGCAAAATTTAAAACCATCATCACTTTCACCGCAGCGCCGCCTAGGTGTAGATTTGTACGTTAGATCGCCAATTGGCGATCTAGCGCAAAACCTGGATTTTGTTTTTGAACTAAGAAAATGATGATAATGTAACCTAAAATTCAAAAACAAATCACGTATATTTTACTTCCGGACTTTCCAAGGTAGTTCTCAAATGCAAGAACCATGCATTTTTCTACTTGTTTTTGATGGTGCTCTCGAATTTCCGTCTTTTTTTTTTTAACCATTGTCAATATTTATACAATTTTCACTACTGAATAAGATAAGAAAATAACATGTTATATATAGAAATGCACAGAATTAAATTTCTTAAAACTCACTGCAGTCAAATAATCTTTTTATGATTATAACATTGTACTTTATGGAAAAAAAACTACAAACCTTCCATAAGCTGACATGGAAAAATTTAAAACCATCATCACTTTCACTGCAGCGCCGCCTAGGTGTACGTGTAGGTGTACGCGTAGGTGTATTTGTACGTTAGATCGCCAATATCTTCGAACGGGACGACAAAAGGTCTCCACAACAAAAAATAAACGAAATCATAAGAGCCGTACACATTCTACGTGAAAAGGAAAAGCACGATTTTAGACACCGTTTTCTTGCTCCCTTTACAAACAAGGACATTTGCTAAAGTCCTCCTCTGTTGTTCAAATGGCATGATAAATCATATAAAATCCATGTTTTCTTGGCGCTCTAGGTCGAAATATATAACCATCCATCCAGTGGAAATTTTCTATAGTGGAAATCCTTTATCGATTCTTTCTAAATTTCAGTATAAATTCTTTCTATCCGAATGTTCGTCTTTCATATTGCAAAACATTGGAATTTATCAGAATAGAAGTTTTTACGTCATGAGCGGGATTCGTAAAATGAATGATACTCCACTCTACTAGCAAAAGGTATAACATAATTTGTGTGTGTTACTTTAATAATAAACGTTTTTTTTGCGGATAAAAATGTAAAACTAGACCGTTCAGGTTGGGTGTTAGAAGACTAATGAAAATTTTATTCAAATCAACAAACTACGTTGCTACGTTATATATAACAGAAGTACATTTCGTTGGTTACAGTTTAGGCAATGTCTACTGCGATCACAACACTCCTCCTTAAGCAACGAATCCAATTAACCTTTTATTTTCTTCCAGCTTCCGGATTACCAGGGCCTTTGTGAATCCATCAGCGGGCTGCTGCTTCGTGTTCACATATCCCAGCTCCACTACTGCTTGATCCAGGACATCTCGGACGAAATGTTACCTGATGTCTAGATGCTTTGTTCGTGGATTGTACCCTTGGTTCTGAGCGATACAGATGGCTGATTGGTTGTCACATCGGATGGGAATTTGATGCATGCCGAAAATCTGCAACTGGAACTGGTGCCACCAAAGTGCTTCCTGGACTGTGCGGGAAAGCGCGATATATTCCGCTTCGCACGAGGACAATGCGACTGTTGGTTGACGTTTGACGTTCCACGACACAGCTCCTCCCATGAACGTGAAGACGTATCCGGTGGTGGATTTTCTGGAGTCCGGTTCTCCTCCCCAATCGGCATCTGTGAAGCCAACCAAGCCTGTGCTATTCTGCTTCGAATACGTTAGACGGTTCGAACGCGTGCCTCGCAAGTACCTCATGATACGCTTAACAGCGTTCCAGTGGCTACGTCCGGGATTCGCATTGAATTGGCCGACTTGGTTTACTGCGAAACTGATGTCCGGCCGCGTTGCCTGCGCCAGATAGGTGAGACACCCCACTGCCTCCTGGTAAGGAATCTCTTTCATTTCGCGCATCTTCTCCTGTGTCGCCGGAGACATGGACTTGTCCAGTTTGACGCTCGCCTCTGCTGGTGTCCAAACTGGGTTACAATTCACCATGTTGAACCGTTGCAAAATACTGTCGATGTAGTGCTCCTGATCTACCCACAGTTTGCCTTTCTTTCTGTCACGCGTGATCCTCAGTCCCAGGCAGAAAGAAGCTTCACCAAGATCCTTCATTCTGAAGCGGTTGTGAAGGAACGATTTCAACATTTGCTTCAGCTTGGCATCATTGGTAAAGATCATGAAATCGTCCACGTAAATAGTGACGAAAATCATTTTCTCACCGCTGATCCGGAAATACAGGCACGGATCAACCTTTGATTGGTTCAGTCCGAACTCCTTCAGCGCGTGATCCAGCTGGTTGTTCCACAGACGGCTTGACTGTTTCAGCCCATAGAGTGCCTTCCGTAACCGACAGACTTGCTTCGAGGTGCCAGCAAATCCCTTCGGCGCCTCCATGTAGATGACCTCGTCCGATAGCTTGCCTTGAAGGAACGCAGTGACCGCATCCATCTGCTCCACATCGAGGTCATGCCCGCCAGCGCCAGCAGATAACGAATGGTGGAATACCGTACTACGGGGGAATACACCTCGTCGTAATCGATGCCTGGCCGCTGTGAGCACCCTTTAACAACCAGCCGTGCCTTGTAGCGTTCGATGTCACCAGTTGGTCCCCGCTTCGTCTTGAAGACCCATTTGTTTCGGATTGCCTTCCTATCGCTTGGAAGGCTGGTTAGCTCCCACGTTTCGTTCTTCTCCAGAGCGGCGATTTCCTCACGCATGGCCGCGATCCACTTCTCGCGATCCGGTCCATTCAGCGCCTCTTCGTAGGTTTGAGGGTCATCGATCGATGTCTTGGAGCACACCGGTGTGGGCTGGGGGGAAACAACTTCACCAGAAAACGAACTATAGGTAACGTAATCGGAATACTTGCCTGGAATTCGGCGCTCCCGGTCGCTGCGCCTAAACCCTTGCTGCTCAACAGCTGGTCTACCAAGTTGCGACGGGAGCGCAGGTTCATTATCGGCGTCAAGGAACTCGGGATCACTTGAATCGCTGTCGGATGTTGCAGTTTCTTCAACTTCATCATCGAAATCGTCATCGTCGACATCCGGTTCCACACGGACGTTGAACTCGTCGATTGAATACAGCTCCGTGAACTGTATCTGCTGCTGATTCTCGCTTATCTCGACCAATTGTTGCGGTTCTCCCTCTTGAACAATGACGACGTCGCGGCTGATCCGGATGTCACGCTTGACCGGATCGTACAATCGATACCCCTTGGTACCGTCAGCATATCCCACGAAAACTGCTTTTTGGGATTTCACGTCGAACTTCTTCCTTCTTTCCTTCGGAACGTGGACAAGCGCAAGCGATCCGAAAACCCTCAAGTGTCGCAAATCGGGTTTCTTACCGGTCCAATCTTCTTCTGGTGTTGTTTCGATGGACCTCGTCGGACTTCTATTAACGAGGTACGCTGCTGTCGAAACCGCCTCGGCCCAAAATTCCTTCGGCAGGCGCGAATCACTCAGCATGCTTCTGGCCTTGCCTTCTCGATGAGTGTCCGGTTCATTCTTTCCGCTACACCGTTTTGCTCAGGGGTGTACGGACAAGTTTTCTCGTGGCGCACTCCATCTTTCACCATGCTGCTTCTGAAGGATGCATTTACGTATTCGGTCCCGTTATCCGTTCTCAGAACCTTGAGTTTCCTTCCGGTTTGGCGCTCACTCATGGCATTGAAACTTTCATAAGCTCCAAATGCTTCTTTCTTCTGTTCCAGGAAATAGAGGAAAACCTTCCGGCTCGCATCGTCGATAAACGTCATCACGTAACGACTGCCACCGAGAGAAGGAACTTCGATGGGTCCAACCAGGTCCGAGTGGACTAAATCCAGTAGCCTTTCGGCTCGCGACTCACTGGAAGGAAATGGATTACGTGCATGCTTACCCTCAATACAAGCGATGCACTCTGGGATGACGTCATTTGCCAAGTCGATGCCGTCTGCCATCGTCGCAAGCTTTCGTAGACTTCGACGATTGAGGTGTCCCAGACGTCTGTGCCAAATTCCGTTACTCGGTACCAGCAAGGCTTCCTCGTGCTTCTGGTTCAGCATATACAAGCCGCCTACCTGTGTACCAGATGCGATCACGTTGCCATTGCTCTCGCGAACTTCACACCTTTCGGCATCGAAGACCACCGTCATTCCTTTCTGGCAAATCTTGCTAATCGAAAGGAGATTCGTGGCCAATTCCGGAATCTGCAGCACTTCCTTCACTTCGATGGGTCCTTCATTGAGCTCCAGCTTGACCAGACCCTTCGCGACAGACATCATGCTACCGTTGTTCGCCGTTCCCACTGGATGCGCCATTGGCTGTTGCTTCACAAATCCAGTTTCATTCCGAGACATGTGACACGTGGCCCCGGAATCAAAGTACCACTCCTTCTGGCTTACATCGCCCATCGCAAAAACGCTGCACAAAGCTTTGCCAGACGTTTTCGATGTATTTTGCTTCTGTGGACACTTCGCTGCAAAATGCCCACGCTTCTTGCAATTGTGGCACGTGTCGTCCTTCTTGGCCGCACCATTTTTGCTTCCACGCCGTCTTGAACTTGAATACAACGCTCCGTCCCCACCGGCGATTTTGGGTCCGTTCTGCAGCTTCACATCTTGCAAAATTTTTGCTTTCACCGCGTCCGACGTCAACGCAGTGCCGGATGCCTCGAGCCCCATAATCATGGGTTCGTAATGGCCCGGAAGCCCCATCAGCAACAACGCAGCCAGCCATGAGTCGTCGACCTTGAATCCGATTCCCGCAAGTTTGTGTGCCGTGGACATCAATTCATCGACGTACGACTCCACGCTGCCGCATTCGTCCAACCGAATCGACGTTAGCTTTCTCAGCAACCCGATTTTCCGTGTCAGACCATTGTCCTGGAAAGCATTCCGCAGCTTCTCCCAAGCTTCCTTGGCGTCCTTCGCGTCCTGGACCAGACTGTAGTTGGTCGTCTCCAGACTCAAACAGATCGTGGCCATCGCTCGTAAACTCGTTTCCGCGTCGACTTGCTGTCCTTCCGGCGGCGACACAGCGTTCCATGATCCCTCGCGGATGAGCGTCATCTTCATAGCGAACGCCCACGTGGTGTAATTTTCTCGTCCCTTGAGCCTCTCGATAAACGGTAACGAAACTCCGCTGATTCGTCCGCTCCCAGCAGCTTGTACTCCAGCAGCAGGAACTCCAGCACCGTTTCCATTGCCGTCTCCTCCGTGGCTCATCTTGGGTTGACTAATTACTTTAAAAAAATCTTCTTTCTTCCGGCTATGACCTGTCCTGGGCCCATAACCTTTTGCGGATAAAAATGTAAAACTAGACCGTTCAGGTTGGGTGTTAGAAGACTAATGAAAATTTTATTCAAATCAACAAACTACATTGCTACGTTATATATAACAGAAGTACATTTCGTTGGTTACAGTTTAGGCAATGTCTACTGCGATCACAACACGTTTTCTAGCTACTCACATAAATTACATTAGGCGGCGGTGACACTGGATGCAGAAAAGTGGTGGTACGTATTGTATGCAATAGTGAATGTAAACAACCACATTGAGTTGTATTGGTGTGGTTACATTGCTTCCTTCTTGCTTCGTTCGAATTCGTCAGCTTCTATCGAACAAAATAGTTTGTTTTTCTTCGTACAATCGAGTTTCCGTGCGTACACCTATCCAAAGTAACCTTAGCCTTAATCTTGCACATGGAACTAAATGTTATGTTCGGTCAGGGCAAGGAAAGTGAAGTGGAAGGTAAAACGTAATGTCAGAATTGCCGTTCGGACGTATCCCGTAAGTTTGAACTTATTTACATAGATGGTATCCAAACAACACTAAACATTGACTACAGTTTCGCCGGCACGGTTGATTGCCGTTATGAACCAGCACAAAAAAACAAAGCTGCAAATTATGCGCCAGTGGCGGAACCACGATCAAAGCATTCCCTGAATAAATCATATCACATTAGCCGAGCCAGCTGGCGGAAGCATATGCATAAAGGTTACTAGGTTACTATTTTCAACGACAACTGTTTATTTATTGTACTGCTTCAAATACCTTCGACGAAATCAAATGTAACCATACCAACGTAAGAAATAGCATAAACAAATCCAAACTTTTCGTCTTGCCATTCCTCATACGTCTTTTCTAAATAGTGTAAATTACGAGCCACCTGTTAACTCCACCATCTTGGGTCAGGGTACATTTATGACAAGGTAACCTGAACTCGAAGTGTGCTGCGCGCTGTGCTCATGCTACGGGCTGCGCTTATGCTTTGAGTTTAAAATTATGCTTGAAAATAATCAACATGACTCATGGTCATTTTTTTTTTTTTTTTATCTTCGCTTATTTTTCGTCGGCCTATTTCCGCCACTTCAGTGCCAATCACCGACATCAGGGAGGCGACTCCACCTGTTCCTACCTATCAGACTCAACAACTCATGAGCCGGGCCAACTTCTTTTACTTCCCCTCCGAAGGAAGACGTAACCAGAGATTTTTCGCCTCAGAAAATTCCAACGACGCCAGCTGGGATTGAACCCAGGCCGATCGAAATGTGAGGCTGTTACGCTAACCACACAACCACTGGCGCCGTCGACTCATGGTCATTGATTCGCTTTGAATCAGTGTGTTTATTGAAGCAGAAAAATGTCAGTAAGCACATGTCGAGGAAATGAACTAATTTTGATGTATAGTGTTTGGAATTTGTATGAAAATTATATGGGCATTGGAACTAGTGAAAGTCCAATAAAAATCTAATGGAAGTCGGATGACTAATGCGTATACTACTCGCATCCGCGTTCACACACGTTCTGCTGCTTGCAGAAAGATATATCGATAATTGTCGCTATTAATAACACAACAATGAAAGCCTCATATCGACTTTCCTACCAACTGTGAACAATAGAACAATAGAAACACTCCTGCCTCAAAAAGACGAAAAAATATGTCGATGATCTGAATCAGTCCACTAGTTTGAAAGTCATTAGTTTGTAAAAAAAATAAGTTTGTAAAAAATGGGAAAAATGATGTTTTGGACCAAAATGGAAATGGTACCCAATACCAGAATTCCAGAAGACATGTCTTTAAATCTGACATCTCAGGACGGGATAGTGATATGACATAAAAACAAACAAACCAAATGAAAAAGTGAAGCATGTAAAGTGAATAATATAAGTAAAAAGAATTTATAGTGGATAGTAAGGAAATTATTAAGTTTAGAAGGATATTGGAATAACGTGAGGAAAGCGATAATGATAGTATGGAACATGGATTGAAATTTATTTTGAAATTGAATACGAGTATTAGATTGAAGGTTGGAGAAAATATTCCTCCAGGAGAGCGCAAGCTAAAATGTAAAAAAATAACGTGTACGGAAGATAAATGATAACGCTCTGAATACATTAAATCGTATGTATAGCAATAATTGGAAGCGGTATACATACATCCAGTATACATTTGGATGTTATATGATGCATATAACTTGTTCGAATTTTCTTATCCGGTCCGATTCTCGCCAACAACAGGTCTGTCCAATTAGCAAAATGTCGAATTGGAGGTGTCTTACTGTACCAATTTTCACAAAAATTTGATGCAGAGGTGCCATGTTTGAAGACATGTTTTCATTTTGAAGACAAATGACTTACTGTGAAGACATTTGATTTTGTGAAGACATTTTGAAGACATTAAGAAATATGTGAAGACATTTCAGTATGATAGCTTACGTTGGTTTTTGAAAGATATTATTTCCATGGAATTCAAACTATTGGCCAAAAATATCATCAAAAGAAGTAGAGATTTTGTCTCAGTGTCATTCGCTCGCTTTTTGTCAGTGTCACTTGGTTGCGTTACCAAGATCAACGGAGACTTTTGTCTCGGGGTCATTCACATTCTTTTTTTCTATTTTTCCAAGCAGAAAATCTACAAGCATATGAAATGAATTCAACAACAAAGCTACTTTTGCTTCAAATTCTGGAGAACTTACAGCGGTTTGAATACATATTGTCTATAGAAGACATTGGTTCATTTGCGCTCGAGAATTTGAATGATTGTGGCATTGTATTCTTATTATTTTGGGCCTATACTATACAATAGATTAACCTAAATCTTTCCAACGACCATTTTACAAATCGAAGGTTTTCCGGTTACATACCGTATCAATAATTAGTTTCATGAGTTGAGTTGAGTTTTTAAAGTTCATTTCAATAAAAGTGAACAAAGAATATGTTGCACAACTGCGAACTAAATGTTAAGAGTTTAGAAATGACATTTGGCTTGATAAACCGTTGATTGAGTGAATATAGCCTCAGTTTTTCCACAAAAACGGAACTGCGATAACTCAAATTGTTTATTTCAGCTTTGAAATTTTGGTTGTAACTCAAACCTTAAAACTAATTATTGAAATGGTGTGTAACCGGAAAACCTTCAATTTGTAAAATGATCGTTTGAAACACTGAGACAACAGTCCTACTTCTTTTGACGATATTTTCGGCCAATGATAAGAATATCATGGAAATTATTCTCTTAAAATCCCACGTACCCTATTATACTGAAATGTCTTGACATATATTCATAATGTCTTCAAAATGTCTTCACAAAATCAAATGTCTTCACCGTCTTTACAGTAAGTCAAAAAAGTCGATATGAGGCTTTCATTGTTGAAGCCATGTCTTCAAACCTGACATCTCTGTGTATGATGATAATGATGATGTCGGATTTTGGTTTGTCGGACTTCTCTCAAATTATCAATTGCATTTTCTGCATTTTCAAGTGGAATCACATTACAGTGTATTATTTGATACTAGATGGCACTGAGTGCAGTTCTCACCAAGATGGTGGAGTTAACAGGTGGCTCGTAATTTACACTATTTAGAAAAGACGTATGAGGAACGGCAAGACGGAAAGTTTGGATTTGTTTATGTTATTACATACATTGGTATGGTTACATTTGATTTCGTCGAAGGTATTTGAAGCAGTATAATAAATAAACAGTTGTCGTTGAAAATAGTAACCTAGTAACCTCTATGCATATGCTTCCGCCAGCTGGCTCGGCTAATGTGATATGATTTATTCAGGGAATGCTTTGATCGTGGTACCGCCACTGGCGCATAATTTGCAGCTTTGTTTTTTGTGCTGGTTCATAACGGCAATCAACCGTGCCGGCGAAACTGTAGTCAATGTTTAGTGTTGTTTGGATACCATCTATGTAAATAATTTCAAACTTACGGGATACGTCCGAACGGCAATTCTGACATCACGTTTTACCTTCCACTTCACTTTCCTTGGTTCTCACCGGGCAGTTGTTTTCAACCGTTTTACAAAACACAACAAAATCCGCGTTGACGGGCTGTTGACGGCAGGGGTACGACTAATGTGCGATTCACATAGCACGTTACGGAGAAGAACGTCTACGTTCCGTCAACGTCTCCACCAATTCACACATGCAGTCAATGCTTCTACCAGCACCGTCACGTCAAATGCCAAACGAATGATTTATTTAATTTTATTCATGGTGTCGCCACCTACAACAATTTTAAATTGCAATGCCCTCTTAACCCTGTGGTCCGACCCTTATGCAACAATAATAATAAATAGAGTAATTCTTTCAACTAGTCGCGAATGATTTTCACTCCGAAATTTGGAGCTAAGAGATGTGTTGGCATAAAAAGTACAGTAAATTACTTATAAAGCGATATGCTGAGGCGCCACTCAGTGTCGCATTGGAGTCGGTTTTGACCAGTAATTGGACATTTGCGACTGGTGGCGACTTTCAATGTGGAGCCATAATTTGGGCCCCGAACTCAATGTTTACAAAAATGTCCAACTAGAGGTAAAAATGTCTAATTAAGCGTGTTGCATCACAGATCTGTTGAATTAGCTTAATGTCGATGTAGAATTAAATTACTGTACAACCAAATCAAAACAAAAGCCGAGACACAAAGCCCAGACAAAAACCAAACGAGCCGCCCGTCTCCGTCAATTATTCTTTTCTACAAACCATTCCGGTCGTTTTCGTTGAACGTATGCTGACGGGTCGTTACGTTGCTGGTGTATGTGAATGTTTTCATGAGAATTGCATGGTAGAATCATTGACGTATCGTGACGTGACGGGACGTGAACGTGACGTGTATGTTGTATGTGAATCGCACTTAAAACGTCAAATCGTCAAACGTCAAACGGTATGACAATATGAGTTTTCAGAAGAAATGAACATATTTTGAAATAAAAATTGTGAATGAAAATTATTTTTCTCAAATCAAATAAGTACTCTATGTAAATGAAAACCACTTTTGCTTGTTGCAAGTAGAGAAAAGATTATGTCTAAAGGTAATTTTATATTATAATGGTAAATTTTGGTGAGAATATCTGAAAGTTCATAGAGAATAGTTTAAATTAGGGTCAGAACAACGTACTCCTAGTAGGTAAATAACGTCAAGAAAAAATTTTCATACAAAATTTAGCAATTTAAAACTGCCTTAGGACCGACTAATCTGATAGAGAATAGTTGGCGTCATACAGACTAATGTCGTATCTAGATGTCGACACCATTCCTCCGTCAACGCGAATACAAATTGGCTCGAAGCCGTCTGTCCCAAGACGGGTCTATGGTACTAGGTGAGGCCATTTCGTCACTAAGTTGGTTAGGGGAGCGGTATATGAAAACAGTACGGAAGAAAGCAGAAGGGGAATTTTTTTCCTTGAAGTGTGAAAGAGACAGACTGATCACGAGCGAGCTTGGGCACAAGCGTATTGTGTTTTGTTTACAAACAAAACACAGTAGACTTCCAATATGGCTGAAGAGTGGTTTTAGCCAAGACGGGTCTATGGTACTAGGTGAGGCCGTTTCGTCACTAAATTGATTAGGGGAGCGGTATATGAAAACAGTACAGAAGAAAGCAGAAGGGGAATTATTTGCTTGTAGCGCGAAAGAGACAGACTGATCACGAGCGAGCTTCGGCACTAGCGTATTGTGTTTTGTTTACAAACAAAACACAATAGAATTCCAATATGGCTGAAGAGTGGTTTTAGCAAGTTGGCCCACCTTAGGATATACTTTTAGGCGCCTTGGTTTTAGCAAGTTGGCCCACCTTAGGAATACTTCTACGCGCCTTGGTCTGTCCATTAAATATAAGGCAAAACAGTGAACATAATGCATTTCAATTTAACTACATTAGCAACTTATGTTTTCTACCTGCTTGGGACTACTTTTTTCTGCGCTATTCTAAATGGATCGTATCTGTTCCACAAACTGTACTATTCCAACACTCCCTCGAAACGCCAATATGAATACATAATAATAGGAACCGGTACGGCTGGCTCCCTCATAGCATCCGGGATATCGTCCAACGATGTGTTGCTCATCGAAGCCGGTTCCATGGGGTCGAGCTTGATGGATATTCCGTTGTTTCAACCACTGCTGCAAGGCACACACTATGACTGGCAATATAAAACCGAACCACAGAGCAATGCGTGTTGGGCACTGGCGGAGAATCGGAGCTACTGGCCGATGGGAAAAGTTTTCGGCGGTACGAGCATGCTCAACAATATGATACACTACAGGGCGGAAAGGCATGATTTTGATGGCTGGTTCGATGACGATCACGAGCGGGATTTGTTTATGAAGTATTTCGAGGAAGATTGGCATGAAAAAAGCCGAGTCGTTAGTGATGAATTAAGTTTTGAGACGAAGTTGGGAGACGCATTCATGGAGGCGGCTGCCAGCGTTGGATTGGATCGACGATATTTCTATAGACCGAAAGTGGCCACGCAACAAGGTAAGCGGTGGACCACTGGTCATTATTATTGGAGGAACAAACCGAAAGGACATGTAGTTGTTTTAAACGCTCTGGTTACTAAAATAATTGTGGAAAAGGGAAAGGCGAACGGTGTGTTATTTGAAAAAGACGGACAAATGCTTAAAGCAACAGCTTCTAGTGGAGTTATCCTATCTGCCGGAACAGTTGGGAGTCCTAAAATTCTTCTCCAGAGTGGAATCGGACCTAAAAGTCACATAGAAGCTTTAGGTATAACATCAGTAGTGGATTTGAAGGTTGGAGAAAATCTACAGGATCATATTTCGACCGGAATGGATTTGGTGATTTTATCAGAAAATTTACCCCTTTCTGTGTGGGATTTGATCCGACCACAAAATATCAAAAATTATCTCTTCAACGAAGGGAAGAACTCGTCCCTATCTTTTGGAGGCTGCGAATGTCTGGGATTCGTCAAATCAATTACAGAAAATACCACTAACATTGGATTCATGGTTCTTCCAGTAGGTATTACTATCGACACAGGATTACACCTTCGAAGTTTGATCAACCTTCGAGAAAATGTATGGGAGAATTATTATCGTCCTCTAGTAGATCGGGGTCAACAATCGGTTAGTATTTTACCGATTTTATTACATCCGAAAAGCCGAGGATACATAAGGCTTCGGAATGAAGATCCGCATTCAAGTCCCATTATTGAACCAAACTATTTACATGAAAAAGAAGACGTGCAAATGCTCATAACTGGAATCCAAATTGTCGAATTGATATCAAAGGCACAAGCAATGCAAGATTTGGGGGCTGAAATAAATCCCAAACCGTTTCCAGGTTGTGAAAAACATTCTTTCGGTAGCAATGAATACTGGAAGTGCTACATAAAGTCACTTACACTGACCCTGTATCATCCGGTTGGGACCTGTCGAATGGGGTCGGCCAACAATCCAAACGCCGTTGTATCTAATAAAGATTTCCAGGTGCATGGTGTGAAGAATTTATATGTCGTAGATGGATCTATTATGCCGACCCTACCGAGTGGAAATCCAAACTCTGTTATAGGTGCACTAGCGCAATACTTTTTGAAACAAAAGTTCAAGCCTTCACCAGAAAGCTGATTTAATAAATGTGGTTGCACTTGTTCGAATTTATTTTTATCACAAATAAAGCTTGTATATAATAAAATGCAGACTTATAATTTTAACGTTGACTTACAAAAGCAACAAATTTGCTCGAAAAATGCGATAGGTCCATATTCATTCGGGTTTGCTTATGCTGATATAGATAAAGCGCGCTGCTCTTTCATATTTGAGATTCACATTTCGAGTTTTTTACTGGGTGGCGGCCAATCCTAGCAAAGTGAATCGCACTTCGTTCGGATCACGTGCAATGTACTGCTTGCACACCGCGATTGCGTCCTTCAGCAAAGTGTCCGGCGAAGTCTCTCCGTGAACTACTGGGAAATTCTTCCGCCCATCCAGTTCGTACAGCTTTCCATCGAAGTGTACGAACGCGATGAAATGATGGTATACCTTCTCGTTAATATCGGGAGCGGCGGTTTGGCCCTCGTTTGCCACACTCTCGTGTGTCTCAATGAATCCAACGTCGTTTTCCAGTGCCTTGCCACGTTCCTCCGGAGTTAAATCTTTGGTAGAATCGTAGTATTTCTTGATGAAACTTCCTTCCTCCAGTTCAATGTCAGGGTTATTGAGCACTGCATGGACCAGTGCAATTGTTCCGCAAGCATTATGAACGTATTGACGCATATAAAACAGATTTTCAGGGTGCTCTATATTAATTGCCTTAAGTTCCTCATCTTCTTTGGCGCGGAACTCTTCATACTGAAAACAAAGTTAATGTTGTCATAAAGCATAATGAACGAACTTTTAAATACGTACAACATTAGAGCACGGAAACAAAAATATCAACGATTTCAAAGGAGATGGCACAAAGGCTAGAAGTTCATCGTCCATTCCGTATATATCGACAATGCTCCATGCTGGCGATACACCCAATTTCACAAGGTACTTGTTGAGAACCTATAAAGAACATTAGCAAAGGCCATTATCTTTGAAGTAATTATAATTTTCGCTATGAGTCACCTCAGGATTGGATTCGAGTGGCAACCAGGTGGACATGCTTTTATCCTAGAACTCTGTACTGTGATTACTGGACAACCGGGCACGTATTATGAATCAGCAAAACTAATTGAATTTTGCAATATAATCCTATTTGATGCCGGTGATAACCACAAATAGCCGGCGAAATACCAATACGAACAATCAAGTGTACAGTCAAACCGAAATTGAATGAGACGACGTTTTGTGTTGACGTTTGGTTAGGCGGCCACCGCCTAGAATGCACCTAAAAGACCTACTTTTATACAACTTGCAGCTGGGCAGTATGACCATTTTCAAGATTCTGATTGCTTTTTGGTGCAGTCGGTTTGGTTTTCATTTCGGTGGGAAGCTAGCAATAATAACACAGAATGTTGTAATTACCAGCTGTATTTGAAATATATTAACCCTTTCCCGTACGATTTCTGTGCGATTCACATAGAACGTTACGGAGAAGAACGTCTACGTTCCGTCAACGTCTCCACCAATTCACACATGCAGTCAATCCGCGTTGACGGCATTGAGTTTGACATTTCAAATTAGGGGGTGAAACGTAAACAAACGCAGTGAGAAAAACTATAATTTTTGTTCAAAGTTGTCTTGAGATTCTATAGCTTTCTGCAAAATGGTGAGTAAGAAAATATCATATACCATATGCATAATCTTTTTTCACCATTCGTGCAAATCGTACTTGTATTGTTCGTCCATAATAAATCTTCAAAAACTAGTATGATTTGCGAATTGGAATTTCATCTCTCGTTTCGAATCAAAATTATGAATGAAAATCGATGTTTCGAGGTTTCTTCCTGAATCTGTGGTAAAAATGTTTAGTTACTTTAGTGCGATTTGAACAAAAAATAGTTCCGGAATATTTCTAATGCAATGAAAAGCTAATGAAAACCTTTAATATTTCTTTCTTAAACAGGCATCCAATGCGATAAACTCTTCGATGATGACGGTAAATTTGCAGCTTGCCGATATTTTTCAATACGTCGGAGGAGGAAGCAGGTTGATAGTCGAAGGTGAACGGGTGTTTCAAGCTAACCACTTGCTTCTTGTCGGAGTTCAAACCGTGCACGAGGACGGCTTTGCCATATTTGCGACTTGTTTGAAGTCATCATCACCTAGAGCTGATCCACACAAAATTTCCATCCGCACCAGACCTTCCTTTGAAAAGTGGTCTTTTCAGTGTTCGTGCAAAGCTGGAATGGGAAAATGCAAACACATAATGGCCGTTTTAAAACATCTTCTAATGTTTTTTTTTTGTGATTTTCTTGAATACAAATGGCAAAAATCAATTTTTCTATTTTTAGGTTCCCTTCAGTTCCATTGCTTACAGTACAGTAATCGTTCGCTAACTGGTCCTGGTTTAACTGATCTGCTATTTAACTGGGCGAACGTTAACTGGTCCTTGGACCAGTTAAAAAGCACAATTTCGTAAACAATCGACGCCATATTCAAATGGAAGATTTGCTGTGAGGGGCATTCGAATGTAATTTTAAATGTTATGAAAGTTGACATTATTTTCGCACGACAAAAACATTGATTAAACTACAGAAAAACAATTTTCTCAAATCATATGTCATACCTGTTGTCGCACTCAATGCGAAACTTCCATTGGAATCCTTTTATTTATCTAATTACAGGAACTAAGCGAATCAAACAATTCATTGAAGTTTCCCTCGATTTTATTTGACGTTTAACATGCCGGACCAGTTAAAACGCGAATGTCGATAAGTGGTCTTCTCTTTTCGCCCAGTTAGTGAATGTTTACTGTAACAGATTTGCAACAAAAGTGGGGTAAAATTGCAGAAAAAGTTGCTGACGATATGTACAAGACAACACCATTGACCGCATTCTGCAAAAAAATGACGAATACAAAAGATACGACTGAAGCTGCCTCGCCGGCGGGTTTGACTCACGATGAGGGTACCAACATTCTTCAGCTTTTCGTGAAAGGTTTGCTTCCAATTTATTGATCGATTTTTCAAAATAAAATTTTAATTATTAATTATTAGGATTCCCTGAAAGCGGTCTGGCATACGAAAAGAAAGGACGAGAAATGAAAAATATTGACAAAAATGATGAATCTGATGTTCTGAATACACTTCTCGATATAGATGTGCAAAGTCATTCTACAGAATCCATTGATTCGTTAATTTCTATTGAAGAAAATATGACTTGCAGTCTACTTAAATCCTTCCTGAGAAGATCGTTTCATCCTGATAACTTCACGATGATCGATCGTGAAATAATGGAATTTATAGGTCCGTTAGAAAAGGATCTGCAACTTCATTTCGAAATTAATGTGAAAGTATCGGAATACGAGTCTTTGAAAATATGTACAAGAACTATAGAACAAAGAGTATCATCGCAATGGAAAAAAGAACGAAGCCGGCGCATCACTTCATCCAGTGCATACTCTGTGTATACATACTACACAAATCAACCCGACAAGAACAAAAATTGGAAAAGTAAAATCCTGAGTATGGTGACACCGAAACATCTTTCAACACCAGCAATCGTACATGGGATCCGATGCGAATCAAAAGCCATAGCAGCATATGAGCGAGACTACAGAAAAAACGTTTGGAGTTGTGGTTTCGTAATACCCCCACATATTTCATGGCTGGGATGTTCTCCTGACGGAATTGTTATAAACGAAGGGAGAATAATAGAAATTAAGTGTCCAAAAGAAGGGGAAAATAAATCATTGAGTGATTTAATTGATTTTCTTCCCTATTTTACAAGATTAAATGTTTTGAAAAAAAATCATCAATATTACGCGCAGTTGCAACTAACTATGTTCATAACAAAATGTAGAGTAGCAGATTTTATAATCTTTTCAGAATATGATGATAAATGCTATGTTCAGGAAGTTCAATTCGATCCAAATTATGTTAGAACGATGGTAGCAGTGCTGAAGGAGGTTTATTTTAATGTTTTTTTGAAATATCTATATTCGTCTGTTTAATATATGTATTCTAAAGTATTATTAATAAAAAAAATTCTAATTCTAAAATCGTTCGTTTGACAGAATTGGCTTCGAAATATTGACAATTCCACAGGCAATGTATATTAAATCATCCAATATAGGAAGAAAACGTGTATCGATTTTGTTGTTGAATATTTCGAAAATTTTTATGCGTTGTATAGCTCGTTCCACATGTACTCTTGACGCGGCTATAGAAACATTTACACGAGCATCCATTGTACTCAGCTGATATCGAGGAGCCGTTAGAAATGGTGGTCGCACAAGCTTCACTCCGAGGGCTTTACATTCAGTATCTATGCTGAAACCTTTATCGGTCATCACTGCTTCACCAATTTTAAATTTTTCGAGCAATTTTTCCGCAGTAACTATTTGCTTATCCGAAGCCTTCCCGCCATATCCATGACTTATATAGCATATTGTTCCTCCTGGAGTAACTGCAATCAAGTACTTCGCAGTCTCACGTCCTTTATAATGCGAATATGCGTTGATCCTGCAGTGGAGACATTTTGGTTTTTTAATTGGCATTTCAGTGCAATCGAGTACAGCGATAACGTCAGTATAATATGGTCGGAAATAGTGTGGCATATTGCGATTAACTTCTTCTTGTGTTGGCCATGGTACTAATGGAGTGCACATCATCTTCAACAATGGAACTGTCCGGTAAAACACCTGAGAAATAGTCTGGTAATGTAATAGCGAATTCGTTTTTGTTCAGTTTCAACCTCAGTGCCGCACTAACTGCTGTCAAAACGTTTTTTTATTCAGTCAGTTTCGCACTCAGTGTCGCACTGGTTCGCCCCGAAAGCTATTAGTTTCGCACCAAGATGCTAAACTATAGGTGTTTCGTTCTTGACACTTTCATGACAATACGTGAGACGAGTTGCGAGACGTAGCTTTCTGCATTGTTTACTTTTTGTTTGGTTGTGTCGTTATGGTTTCATATCAACTCGCTGAGGAAAACAACTGAAGAAAGAAATAAGCAAATATATATTCGTGAAAAATAGTGTACTAGAGCTGCAATAAGGTATTTATATTACATATTATTCAATAGTTTTGGGGGACAGTGAGGATTTGAAGAGCTTGTGAGTGTGATTAAAGTGCTATAAGTCTAAGAAATCTGTTGTCCAACTCCTCCACAGATAATCGTTCATCTCGCGGTTCTCTATCATGCCAAAATTATATTGTGAATATCTTATTTTCTTCAGATGCCGTATTATTGTGCAGTAAAAGGATGCGGAAACAAGGTCCGCATAACGAAAAACAACCCGGACATTGTTTACCACACTTTCCCCCGAGATGGAGATAGACTTCATAAATGGATACTTTTCTGTGGCCAATTACTTTCAACAACTCTTTCCGGATCTTCTGGCGTGATCGATAGTCGTGATTCCAACAGTTTATTTCACCTGTAATATATTAGCAACACAAAAGTCCACTAATTTGAAAAATAAACACGAACCTGTTGCAATCATTGTCAACCTCCTTTTGCTCTAGCAAAACCAATTACTTGTAACAGCCCTTCCGGATCTTCTGGATCTGGTAATCTCGCAATCAGCGCTATTTCTTGTCACCGTCGCCGTAAGTACTTTTTTCCCCGCCGATAGGATCCAAACAGAAGTACATCTTGCTTGGAAAAAAAAAGCATTGATTGCGCGGCTAGAAGCTAAAACATACTCAAAACATCCTTCTGCACTGTTTTTAATTCGACCGCTGATTGTAGATATCTGAAAAAGTAGAAGCAATTATGAGAAATTGTTATACGAAAAAATCCAGAAAATTACCTACCTACAGTAAAGCACGAGCAGCTATTTTGCCGACGAATGAATTTGTCACCAAAAGATATGATATGTTTTGTAAACAAATTTGTTTTTTCACGAGCAATGGCCGAACAGCAATTTTGACATTGCGGTCCACCTATAGTATAGCACCTTGTTTCGCACTGAGATGTTTCACGGGTTGGCACTCGGGTTCACCAATACAACTATACCGAACTGTCAAGTTCCGAGTATATTTTGGAAAATCTAAAAATAAAAACTATGAAGATGAAAAACCTGCTGCTTTTGCTTTTGTATTATTGGAATCGTAATCCAATTCGGATTCTGATTTTGAAAGTATATTCGAGCAGACGGCATTAAGCTACGTGTGCTTTCATTGGGAGGCGAAAATAATGATGGATATTCAGGTGGAATAAACCTGCTTTCAAAATCAAAATTATGAATGAAAATTTACTTTAACGTATCGAATATTTATTTCATGTGATGAAATAAGAGGTTTTTTTTCGATATCACAGAAACATATTGAACGAAAACTGTGGCTAATGATGATTTTATATTATAATAGTAATTATTTGTGGAAAAACCAGGAAATGCTTCGACAAATGGTTAAGTAAGTGTCAGAACTACATGTTTTAAGTAATAAAACAATATGAAGTGAAAACTTTTATATTTTTACACTGCACTTGGCCCTGCTGATCTGATAGAGAATAATTTACCTCCCAAGCATTAATATCGCCATTAGACGTCGACACTGTACATTTATCGTCGCGAATATAAACAAATCAGACTATATAACGCACACCAACAAAACACCGCATTCGTGAAACTGAAAACGTTTTTTTATTACAGAGTCAGTTTGGCACTGACTCAGTTTTAAAAACGAATTCGCTATAAGTTAAACAGAGCACTCATGCAAGAGAACGATATATTCGTTTTCATTTTCACAAACACTACAAGCACTTCCTCTTCTACAGGAACGGTAGAGTGCGATCGCTTCTTATACGCGGCCAACGAACATAAGCCCTCAACGATGGTATCCAACATTTTGAGGGAAGCTAACCCTGTCCAGGAGTTCAATTCCGAATCGGTTTTAAAGTGGACAGACATAGTTCTACGACGACCGATAAAAAGTTTATCCAAATCAAGCGTGTCCACCTGAACAGCTGCTTCCACAAAGTCCGGTGATGTAATAACAGCTGCTTGCACAAAGTCCGGTGATGTAATAACAGCTGCTTGCTCAAAGTCCGGTGCTGTAATAATGTCTATTGCGTCCTCAGTATCATCACAGATCGACATTTGGCTGTCCTCCATATAATGATTCAGATCTGGTTTAAATTCATTCCGCCTGGCTGCTCGTTCTGCGCGATTTTTAGCTGCTATTTCTCTCACTGTGTTACAAATTGGTTTAGGTAAGTTGATGTCTGGTATGGCTGTTCTTTTTAAAATCATCCGTTCAGTTAGCAGCTAAAATAAAATATTAGACATTAGTATTTTAGAATGCAACAGAAAAACACTACTTACTAGGAACAACAAAGTTTGTAATGCTAAAATGTAAGCTGCAAGCTTTCGACGACGGAGATGGCTCATAATTCAGTCGCAATTTTGTCAACCAAACCTTATACCGTTTTCTATCCGCCTTCGGGGGAAAGTTGTGGAATGAATATCCTTGGCCATTCCGTGTACGTCATCCAGGAACTATACAAACCACTTTACTAGAATGCGGTGTTATAGATTGAATCCCGATATTTTCATCACAAGGCTCGTTGCAAGGTTCACTTTGCTTCCACTCGGCCATTTTCTCCACGAAGCACTGCACTGCAAATGAATTGTATCGTAATGTTTTTCGCTTTATTATTAAAGACAATGAATTGACAGAACTGTTTAATATAACAGCACTTCATTTCTTTTCAAGTTTCATTCATAATTTTATTAAAGAAATTACCCTAAAATCTCAGTCCTCCAGATGCGCCTATTTTTTCTGCCTCCTACAAACGCTGAATGAGGCCAGAATATTCGTTATTCACCGTAATATGCTGTTTGAAAGCTGTTTAAAGATTCCTAAAACCAGCAGACGACACAATCAAAGAATTACAATGAGTAATCACTGTATCAAATTTGTATATTTTCGATGGCGGTTTGTTTATGTTTTGCCCCCTAATGAGAAGCCAACACCTGCCAACACCAGGAGGCACTACCGTCGCACTGTCAACGCGAATACTTCCACCAGCCTGTCACGTCAAATGTCAAACGAATGGTTTATTTAATGTATTCATGGTGTCGCCATCTACAACAATTTTAAATTGCAATGCCCTCTTTCGAATCAGCATGCCTAGAATCAGTCCTAAATTTTGAAAAATTCAATGAAAATCATTGAATTAAAATGCTTGAACCCCTTAGTCCGACCCTTATTCAACAATAATAATAAATAGAATAATTCTCTCAACTAGTCGCGAATGATTTTCACTCCGAAATTTGGAGGTAAGAGATGTATTGGCATAAAAAGTACAGTAAGTTACTTATAATGCGATATGCTGAGGCACCACTCAGTGTCGCACTGGAGTCGATTTTGACCAGTAATTGGACATTAGCGACTGGTGGCGACTTTCGATGTGGGGCCATAATTTGGGCCCCGAACTCAATATTTACAAAAATGCCCAATTAAAGGTAAACATGTCTAATTAAACATGTTGCATCACAGATCTGTTCAATCAGCTTAATGTTGATTCAGATGTAAATTACTGTACAACCAAATCAAAACAAAAGCCGAGACACAAAGTCCAGACAAAAACCAAACGAGCCGTCCGTCTCCGTCAATTATTCTTTTCTACAAATCCTGCCGGTCGTTTTCGTTGAACGTATGCTGCCGGGTCGTTACGTTGCTGGTGTATGTGAATGTTTTCATGAGAATTGCATGGTAGAATCATTGACGTATCGTGACGTGACGGGACGTGAACGTGACGTGTATTGTGCGATTCACATAGCACGTTACGGAGAAGAACGTCTACGTTCCGTCAACGTCTCCACCAATTCACACATGCAGTCAATGCTTCCACCAGCACCGTCCCGTCAAATGCCAAACGAATGATTTATTTAATTTTATTCATGGTGTCGCCACCTACAACAATTTTAAATTGCAATGTCCTCTTTCAAATCAGCATGCCTAGAATCAGTTCTAAATTTTGAAAAATTCAATGAGAATCATTGAATTCAATTATTTAAATGCTTAAACCCCGTAGTCCGACCCTCATGCAACAATAATAATAAATAGAATAATTCTTTCAACTAGTCGCGAATGATTTTCACTCCGAAATTTGGAGCTAAGAGATATGTTGGCATGAAAAGTACAGTAAGTTGCTTATAAAGCGATATGCTGAGGCACCACTCAGTGTCGCATTGGAGTCGGTTTTGACCAGTAATTGGACATTTGCGACTGGTGACGACTTTCAATGTGGGGCCATAATTTGGGTCTCGAACTCAATGTTTACAAAAATGTCCAACTAGAGGTAAAAATGTCTAATTAAACGTGTTGCATCACAGATCTGTTCAATTAGCCTAATGTCGATGTAGATGTAAATTGCTGTACAACCAAATCAAAACAAAAGCCGAGACACAAAGCCCAGACAAAAACCAAACGAGCCGTCCGTCTCCGTCAATTATTCTTTTCTACAAACCCTGCCGGTCGTTTTCGTTGAACGTATGCTGACGGGTCGTTACGTTGCTGGTGTATGTGAATGTTTTCATGAGAATTGCATGGTAGAATCATTGACGTATCGTGACGTGACGGGACGTGAACGTGACGTGTATGTTGTATGTGAATCGCACTTATGTTGTATGTGAATCGCACTTTAATTTTCGAAAGAGCGGAATAAATGCAAACGTTTTGATGAATCACGCATCGAGTAATTTCACTTCTCTGCTGAGCGGGCTGAGCGTATCTGTGTCTACACTGGAGAAATAGTTTAGTAAAAGCAGCTACCAAATCTTTAGTAGCAAAAACATTGGTAAAATATACACATTTTTTGTAAATATTACTAAAATTGCGTAAAAAAGATGTCAGACGCAATGAATGTTCCTACAAGGAATTCGTATATTTTACTTCATACCATTAGTAAGTTTGTTTTTATTGTCATACCTAACAACTGTGATGTGCGCACTTCGCAATCGGCATTTGTCTTTTGGACTTTGTTTTTATTGAATTCAATTATGTATTCATCTCCCCCGAGAATTTGTTTTCATATTTTCGGCGGGGAAAATATCACAAGAAATTTTGATCCATATTAACATAATTGACCTAATACCATATTTTGTTTTTTTAGTTGGCCTTAAAATTATATGCAGTACAATCATTCATCATAAACAAATCGGATATAAGTATTCGTTTTTTTTACATCATTACACCAGTCACCTCGGTCGGGAAACTGTTTTATTCCCGCCAAGGATAAACATCAGTTATATTCTATACATTACAACACTATTGACCTTTTTCCTTGTCTTTACAGCTGGCATGATCCCAGACTCGTAATACTTGTTTACCAAAAACCATCCAAGCTATGGAACTGAAGGTAACGGCGAGTTGGAATCTTTCTTCAACACATCATCGACCGTAAAAAAATTAAGGTGAACATACATAATTTATTGCATATTTAATATCATTAACATATGTATTTCTTTTCTTCATAGGGACACGAGAGAACAAAATACGGATGAAACGTGCTAATTCTACCGCCACTCTGCTAATCAGCTGCTAATCAGCTAATGCAAATCAGAGCGATGCAGCAGGAAGAGGAACGGGAACTTGCTCGGGAACTTGCTTTGGAAATGCTTTGGAAATGGAAAAGAATTATTGATGTTGTTTATAGAATAAGTTATTAGTATAATGTATTCTAAGTATGTAGAATTAAACGCAATCAAATACAATTTTTTAAATTAAAAATAATTATTAAAAAATATTGTCATTATCCCTGATGATTACCTCTCACAAATATGAAGCAAAATTTTCACTGTTATTTCACCAATGTTGGAACAACAATTTGTAGTTTGTTTGACATATGTGCCTACCATTCTTTTTTGTAACATGTACCAATGATTAGTAGGGTAGAAAATGACTAGAGAATTGGTAACACGTACCAAAAAATTCGTCATATTTACTAAATTTTCCTCTCAGTGTACTGCGTTGCAAGCGCACCACGGTGGAGACTTGGGCCTGATTCTTGAATACACTACGAATACACTTCACGGTGGAAAAGGTATGAAACGCATTCGCGATGACAACGGTACGGTGTCGACATCTGGATGCGAGATTAGTTTCCCACTAAATTTATCATTATAATATCAAATATATCTATAATATCTTCAGATTAAATTTTTGTATGAGATTATTATATCACATGAAGAAAACAAAGTTTTCCACGCACATTGAATACCAGTTTGATACGAAGAAGTTAATTTTCATTAATGATTTTTTATTTGAAAAGTGCTCATTCTGCCTGAAAACTCATCATTATCTTCGACACTTCACTGGCTACTGGGCCGGTGAACTCGCTTGACAATTGGTTGACTCGTCTTGTCCGTTCACACAGTGTGAGCTGCTGGCGAGAAATTAGATACTACAGCATGTGCTCACCAGGGATGTCAGGTTATTTTCAAATGTCCATCAAATAGTCAGGAACGGCAATCAGGTCCGAATTTGACAGATGATTGATCCGAAATCGATTTCTCTATTGGCAGTTTCAGTCTCAGGTTTTCAGTTGCATCTATCATCGCGATTATCGCGAAAAACACGCTGACCGCATATAAAAATATTTCGTGTTGAATTTCTTCGAACTGGAGGTACTATCCGAAAAAAGCAGAAAAGCAAAAGGATTTGGCCCAGGAATTGGATGCAAAAAGAGGAGTAACAAATACAATATTGAAGGAACTCTACAATGACGATTCCCTAGAGTACAGAGCAGTGTTGAGAAAAACACCTAAATAAGGTGAAAAACTGTTGGATTTCGTTGATCCAAAATACAACGCCAAGATACACTCATGAGGGATGCTATACCTGCACGAGTGAAATTGAACAACGACATTGATGTGCCTTTCTTCTGAAATATCGTTCCGATTGTTGGCGATATTTTTGAGAATCTCCAAAGCATCTATAGTTAAGATAATTCCGGAAGTATGTGATACTATGAATGGCAGTCTAAAAGATTTTTTAAAATTTTATTTCACCTTGCCTGCAGGTTCGTGTGAAATGAAAATAATAGTAGATTTGCAGGTCGAATAAATACGCGTCAAAAATTAAAATAATGAATGAAAATGTACCTTTTTAAATCGAATATGTATGTTTCTTAGAACAATACATTTTTTGAAAGTTGTGAGTGAATTTTTAATGAAAATTGTGCCTGATAATGATTCTACATTTGGAGGGTCTCCGTAGCCACATTGGTTGCGCGTTCGCTTAGTAAGCGATCGATCGTGAGTTCAAAACTCAGGGCCCTCATTGACCATCTTTATGTTGTTACAGAATAACTACGTCCACGCAACAATCATCAGCGATGGAGATCGATCCACGGTCGAAATAAGATCGATTCATCCATACAACTGCTCTGCTCTGCAAGACACATCGGGCTGCTGTTCTATAAATAACTCAACAATGATCAATCAACTGTCTCCGCTGTCCGGTCTAACTGGATAATGGAAGAACAGAACGAAAACTCTTACGCCTATATGGCAACTGTGTAAATGTGTACCATATGCAATGGTATAGAAGGGAATACTCTAACGCCAGAAACATGGCAACTGTGTAATGTGCTAATTATAGATATGATAAACATGTGACATGTACACGATTGAAATTCGGCTCTGATACAGCTAAAATGCTAATGAGCCTAAAATAAACAAAAGGGATAAAAAAAAAGATTCTACATTAGAGATTCTCAAGAAAACTATCTCAAAAAGAAAGTGTGCCCCGCTAGCGTGTAAAACAAAATAACAACGATTTTGTTTAGGAACCATGAGGGTTTTATTTGTTTTTCCAATAATTTTGATGTCTATAAATATCCTCGCATATTTTCAAATACCTTGAAAATAGAGACATTTCTTTACATTTGGCATCCCTGATTCGAACGCTAAATTCTATTTTTGATGTTTTGAGGGATGCGAGTGCGAGTAAATTCAAAAAACTTTGAAGTAGCTCGCACGCCGGATCACACATGACAATAACTGACATGATGTGTTCACACGGTGTGAGTAGCTGCATTGCAGTAACTGACTAGACCGACTCGTATGTTTACTCGCACCGTCTGAACCCGGCTTTATGATACCCATGAAGCTTCCAGCAGAGCTGCTGCAGTTTTTCGAAGGTAATTTTATTTAAAGCTCTTCATTTTAGTCATATTTAACCAGAAATCTTCATCAGCTGGTGGTTGCAGTGCATCGGCTCTCGGGACCATAACAAAAAACGCTTGCAAAAGATGTATCCGAATTCAAACTGGTTGTAGATGTCGATGAAATCATATAGCGCAGCACACATTTCACATGGCAGCAAGATACCGTAAGTTTATTTTTGACGTAGGACTACGTCTTACATTAAGGGTGCCAAATCAGAAAACTGGTCACATTTTTACGAAATAAAGTTAACATTAATAACTATTTTTGCTGCGAACGCTTTTTAACGATTTGCATACCAATCGAATCGGAAATTCTCTAAAATTTGTTTGATATGTGTTGGGTTAGGGTCAACTCTAATTGAGCACCACGTTTTTTGGTATGTGAGCTTTAAGCTGCAATAATTTGTTTATTTAGTTAATTCAAATGTAGTTCAGGCATTGGGTTTTATCTTACAAATTTGGTGTCTAATTGCTTCTGGAAGTGGTATGGCGTAAATTCCACGGCTTATAGTGCTAATTACAATGTAATTTTGAAATTCAATATTTTTATACTTTTTTTTTTAAGATTCTCTCTTTTATCATTTTTGTACTCACGATAGCTAGGTTGTAAGTATAATATCTAGACCTGTACAGCAGAGTATAGATTTAGTTACATTTAAGATTTTATAATAAATTTGATCACAAACCACGACTTAACAATGCCTATTGATCTACACAACGATCCATTTATTTGCCACCTTTTTATCATATCCTGGCCGTTCCAGCGTTACATGATGTTTCTCCAAAGCTACGTCACTCCGTTGACAGCTAACGTTACGTCGTTGCGCGAGGCGTTGCTGCTCTGAGGGATCTCGTCGTAACAATATGCTATACATTATAATTCCATAGTCTGTACATGGTTTAAATTGATGAAAATTTGATAGCATTCCCATTTTCCCACGCATTGTTCTGTCAATTTATGTGCTTTCCCGAACAGAGCTGTCAATAACCGGCAACTTATGCAGCTGCTAGAATAGGAACAACGAAGGGGGATAGTTAAAAGAGAATATTTGCGAAGTAAACTCCACCCTTGCATAGTAAGTAAGCTGTCGCTAGCGTATAAGTATTGCATCTCCTCTAAGGAAAGTTGCCAGAATGTTTCTGTGCCCGAAACAATAAAGGTCGCTTATTCTGCTCGTTTTGTGTTTTATGTTTCCCCTCGAGCTGTGAATGCTAGCAAATATTTCACTTGAAGTGCATCTGGCATTGCAAGAGAAAAGTGCAAATGATTATAGGTCGCTTCTAGCCATCAGTGTTTGGCTTTGTGTGTGTGCTGCTTGTTTTCGTTGCGCGAAACTTAGAACTTCAACAAACTTCATTTCCTGTACATGTGAATAGCACACCTTCGATACTTTGAGTTGCCATTCGTATTTGCTTTCATGTTTATCGGTTCTGTTCTGATGCAACAAACTCCGGTTTTGTCCGAGTGTCGAGAAACGATTTTTCATAAACGGTCATTCTCGCGATATTTAATTTTTGTCGCTGCAACTGTGTCCATCTGTTAAAAAAACTATTCATTTACTGTAGCATTTGACTCGATGATATGAGGTTATCGACTAGTATGAGCCATGCTATGTCGACACCGTAGGGGTGATCAGGTTTTGAGTTGGTTTGCGGTTCATATGACCCTTGGATGTGGGTTAAACATCTCAAGGCGAGATTCAACGCTTTCGCGTGAGTTCGAGATCTAAGATTAACTTTATTTACAATATTGTACAATGTTTATACAGAAATTCATAATCTAAAAGATTATATCTCCTCTCCTTCTTGAAACCGATAACACATCGGTTTCATTTTTAGATCACCCACGTGGATCAGATCACCCACAATCTTCCTATTTTCAAGTTGGTCCTTTCCATCCTTCGCCTAAGCGATAGGCCGTGTAAACTCAAACAAACATGCATTCGAACCGAATGCGCAAATCTTCCTTTGCTCAAACGCATTTACAAGCAAACATTCCCTCATGACCATTCCATGCGAAAACAAAACAGAAATTGATGCGCTTGGATACGATTGCATCACTGAAACCGAAAACGCAAATCTTCCTTCGCTTGACCACATTCTTTCATGACAATTTCATAAGAAAGCACAACAGACACTGATGCTCTTGGATACGATTGGATCACGGGAACCGGATGCGCAAATCGTCCTTTGCTCGAGCGCATTTGTAAGCGAGTAAAAGAAATCACAGCCTGCATGTATTCGCGATGACGGTTTCTCCAGATGCCTTGATTTTGCGTCCGTGTTTGAGAACGCATTCCGATCACCACAAAAGCAATCATCATCAATTAGTTAGATTGTCGATTTCAAGCCTGTTTCCAAAGCAATTTTTAAGTAATGGAAAGGATTTTTTGGACCTATAAGTGACAATCATTTAACTCTTTGACATTTTATCTTTCGAATAAAGTGATTATTATACAACTTCATTCAGCCGGTAGAGAGGTATTAACGTTCAAAACCTTACACTCCACTCTCACTCTCTCGTTTTCAAAACTTTGAACTTATACCCCGGTACAGAAATGAAAGACGTAGTCCTACGTCAAAATCGATCATTTAAAAAAACGAAATGAAATTACAAGTCGAAACTAATAATTTGCTGTTTTATTTTGTTCATGTAACATTTACTTGTAATATGTAATATGTAACATTAATAATATTAGTATAAGCAACTTGTAGACTTATAGATTTGTACTTCTATATTAATTATGCAACAGGAATCTACAAGTTACAAGTTACAAGACTAGTATTATTAGTGGAATTTCGATTTTACAACAGGGCCCTGGTGACTGCTAGAAGTACACCAATATAACATTGAGTCTTCGAACAATTCTGGCAAAACTTTGGTTACGTACAAAACCTAGCCAATTTTTCGAGGACGCATCGAAGAATTTACCATACTGACTGTGGGGATTTGTTGTTAAAATAAAAATGTCGCATAGTAGTTTTTT
The DNA here is from genome assembly GCF_029784135.1 of Toxorhynchites rutilus septentrionalis. NCBI lineage: Eukaryota > Metazoa > Arthropoda > Insecta > Diptera > Culicidae > Toxorhynchites > Toxorhynchites rutilus. The sequence goes on from NC_073745.1 coordinate 84,619,572, forward strand.
CATGTGCTTCCCTACATTATCAACTCATACCGAATTACAACCTAAAAAAACAAACCATTCACAACAATCTCAAATCTCACTTGACAAAACGTATTGGAGTGAAGTTGGAGTAGGAGTTCCAGGCATCTGTTGGTAAAATGTTATTAAATTAGAAAAATTATCCCTCGATTGGATAGCTATTCGGATTAAAGATGTTTGTTCCAAAGGTTCGTTGCAATCCAAAACGTTTACTTCGATATACGATGCACGAAATTAATTGTTGTGATTCATAAAAACACTCTGAAATACTAATCTCTAGGTTGATACAACCATTAATACAATAAATTCACTCATGTGTGGCTCATGATTCATAACTCACGGTTTCAAAAAAGATAAGCCTAAATGCTAGCTTAAGTGACTTCCGTGGTCATTTGATTAACAATGTACTAAGGGCAACTTTATTTTTTTTTGTTCGAATATTCGATTTTTTGGTTTTGAATAGAACCAATTGAAACTAATTGAAATTAATAACTAGAGTCTGAGACAAAAATATTGAGAGAAAAAGCTTGTCGTTCATAGTTGAAAACATGTCAAGTAGAGGAAACAAAGTTCCGAAACAGAAGCGTAAGCCAAAGAATTCAGTGCGAATGTGTTATCTATCAACACACTCGATGTCCCAAAAGTATTTCGTATTCTTAACCATTCAGTTATATTTGAATACAAAGAGCAAGAGCACCTCCTGGTACGACGTTGTGGAGATTTCGTTGACATTCGTCTAGAATACGAAACCAACCATGGGTCAGCATGTTTCACGAACCGATTTCGAATGGGTTTACAATGATCAACCCCACGCAAGTCGCCGTAAGGCTATGCTTAAAAAATATCCTCAAATTAAACAACTCTTCGGACCCGATACGTCTTTGAAATACGTAGTGTCAGCGATGGTACTTACGCAGATCTTCATGTTGTACGTGATGCAGAATCAATCGTGGATGATGATCATTCTGGTGGCATACTGTTTCGGCGGGATAATCAACCATTCTCTAATGCTAGCGAATCACGAAATATCACACAACATGGCTTTCGGATACGGTAGACCTTTAGCAAATCGTTATTTTGGGATGTGGTGTAATTTACCCATCGGTGTTCCAATGTCAGTGTCGTTCAAAAAGTACCATACATTGCATCACAGATATTTGGCTGATGAAAAGTTAGACCCTGACCTACCCAGTGCTTTGGAAGCGAAACTATTCTGTAACGCAGCCGGTAAATTTGTATGGGTTGTACTACAACCGGTATTCTACGCACTCAGGCCATTGTTTGTTAATCCACTACCGGTAGAGAGGTTGGAGATAATCAATACGCTGGTACAGTTGGTGTTCGATGCGTTTGTGGTGATAATATTCGGCTGGAAAATGCTCGCTTATCTATTGATTGGTTCTTTGCTGGCAATGGGTTTTCATCCGGTAGCTGGACATTTTATAGCCGAGCATTACATGTTTGCAAAAGGATTTGAAACGTACTCTTACTATGGTCCGCTCAATTGGATAACATTCAACGTGGGCTATCATAATGAACATCACGACTTTCCAGCCATTCCCGGCAGCAGGTTACCGGAACTGAAGAAAATTGCACCCGAATTTTATGAAACTTTGCCACAACATATATCCTGGGTACGTGTAATGTACGATTTCATAACAGATCCCGCTATTGGGCCGTATGCAAGGATAAAACGGCGTGCATTACTCAAGTCAGGTTGAATTGTCCACCAGGTGAGTTTGCACTTCCTGATATGTATCGCACCATATTGACAGTGCATAATTGATTCTTATCGAAAACGCAATCAATGATATAAACATCCGTTATCAGTATCTGATTAATACCTCGGTTGAGCAACAGTGCAATCAACTTCGAAGAGAATTACGTGATGTGCGCAGAATACAACAGGAGTTACGTGTTGATTCCATTGTTCACTCTTAATATACTTGCAATGCGGAATATTTTTAAGGCGCTCTCTTGATAAGAATGTGATTAAACTTTTATTTTTCACTGAAATTGTTGGATGATTTGCAAATAGCTTACGAATACGACACTATATACTAAGTGTAATATATAGAAAGAAAAGAAAATTCAATGCATAATAAAAATATCACTCATTCCGATAAAAGTGAATTTAGAATAATAATAAAAAATATGGTGTAAGTGAAACAAAATTTATGGTTTTGAATTTCTTTTAATGAATGTTTTCTGATGTACTAGTGTTATTGCTTTATAGTTACTATTAAAAGTTGACTAGAGAGTAAAGTGTAAAATTTGTTGAGGTTTTAATTTCAAATGTAGTCTTCATTCGTGACATGTTCATATAATTAAACAAACAAAAAGAAACATACAATCAGATATTTTTTTCGCTTTCTTTCTCGCATGTTTTTCATAAATTTACATCTTTTGTTTGTATAGGGGCCTCTAGGGTAAATTTTGGACAGGTAAGTGTTTTAATGACCTCTAGAAATATGAGAACTCTCTCAGTTGCCTCAGTTAGTAAGAGACAATCCCAACGCTTTTGTCGATATGTAGAGGTATTTTATTGGTTATAGAAGGCAACCGTGATTCAAGAAATAAAGTTGAAAAACAGATAAACGAAAATGTATAATTCAGAGCTTTATTTTTTTCATCCCACTTTACGGACTATATAATTTAATGTAGAATACAACATGATCCAAAGAACCAACACGTGACCAATTGCACCCAATGACAATAGTTTTTGAATGTCGGTTATTACATGCTCTAAGGTATATTTAGCCATGTAAACACGAACTTTTGCGTAGCTGCACAACAAGTAAGTCAGTCATCACAAAAGATACAAACGTAAAAGGCAAAACAGTGCCACTACAGAATCAATACTTTTGTAAAAACTTCAACAAGTCGAACTGAACAACATAGTTTTCAAACGATCCATCATAATCATAATCTCATATCTTTTTTTTTCCCCAAAATATATATTTTATTAAGGCACATGTGGCGTTAGCCTGACGGGGCCGGGAGTCCATTATTTTGACAATTTTTGTCTTACAACTATGTTAGCTTGACCTTCCACCTATTGGAGGGATCGAAGCTGTTGCTTGTCATGCAAACATTAAAGGCAAAGACCTCTGTATTGTCAGCTTGTATTGGCCTCCGAGAGCTGCGGTTAGCCGCAAACAACTTGTTGACATGTGCTCACTCCTTCCTGAGCCACGATTGATCTTGGGAGACTTCAACTCTCACGGAACTGCCTGGGGGGAACAGTACGACGACAATCGTTCATTGTTGATATATGACCTTTGTAACAGCTTCAATATGACCGTTTTGAACACTGGGGAAACAACACGTGTGCCTAAACCTCCTGCTAACCCAAGTGCTCTTGACCTCTCGCTTTGCTCGAATTCACTATCGTTAGATTGCAAGTGGAATGTAATCCAGGATCCCAACGGTAGTGATCACTTGCCAATCAAAATTTCCATCACCATTGGGTCGAATTCTTCTGAATCTATAAACATGGCATATGACCTCACAAGACACATTGACTGGAAAAAATATGCGGACGCGATTACTCTAGCCATCAATTCCAGAGATGGTTTACCTCCATTGGAGGAGTATAACTTCCTTTCTCGTTTGATCCATGACAGCGCGGTTCGCGCTCAAACGAAACCCATCCCAGGTTCCACCATTCACCGAAGGCCTCCCAATCCATGGTGGGATAGCCAATGTTCAAAGCTTTATGTAGAGAAATCGAATGCATTTAAAGCTTTTCGGAAACGAGGAACCATTGACAATTTTCAAACGTATTTAGACCTTGAAAATCAATTTAAAAACTTGATCAAAGGTAAAAAACGTGCTTATTGGCGAAATTTCGTGGGAGGTTTGTCACGAGAAACGTCAATGAAAAAATTATGGAAAGTGGCTCGAAACATGAGAAATCGCTCTTCATCGAATGAAAGCGAGGAACATTCACATCGATGGATTTTTAATTTTGCGCGAAAGGTTTGTCCCGATTTCGCTCCCGTGCAAAGAATTGTTCGAGATATACCACAAGATAGGTGCGATCTTGATTCCGAGTTTTCGATGGTAGAATTCTCTCTTGCTCTCCTTTCAAGTAACAATTCGGCTCCAGGATCGGATAGAATTAAGTTCAACTTGTTGAAAAACCTCCCCGATGTGGCCAAACATCGCTTGTTGAATTTATTCAATAAGTTTCTGGAGCATAATGTTGTTCCGGATGATTGGAGACAAGTACGAGTTATAGCTATTCAAAAACCCGGAAAACCCGCGTCCGACTTCAATTCGTACCGCCCAATAGCAATGCTGTCTTGTATACGGAAATTGTTGGAGAAAATGATCTTGTTTCGCCTTGATCGTTGGGTTGAAACGAATGCCTTACTCTCAGATACACAATATGGGTTCCGCAGGGGCAAGGGGACGAATGATTGTCTTGCGTTGCTTTCTTCAGAAATTCAAATGGCTTACGCCGAAAAAAAACAAATGGCTTCAGTATTCTTGGACATAAAGGGGGCCTTTGATTCTGTTTCAATAGAGGTTTTGTCAGACAAATTACACTCTCGGGGTCTGCCGCCTCTATTGAATAATATGTTATATAACTTGCTTTGTGAGAAACATTTGAACTTTTCTCACGGAGATTCGGCAGTAAGTCGGTTCTCTTACATGGGCCTCCCCCAGGGCTCATGTTTAAGCCCCCTTTTGTACAACTTCTATGTAAGCGACATCGACAATTGCCTTACACAAAATTGCAGCCTAAGACAACTTGCAGATGATGGAGTGGTGTCTGTCGTAGGATCAAACGAATCCGACCTGCAAGGACCCTTACAAGATACTTTGAACAATTTTTCAACCTGGGCCATTGGGCTAGGGATCGAATTCTCCACGGAGAAAACAGAGATGGTGGTTTTTTCTAGGAAGCATAGACCAGCAAAACCAAAGCTTCAACTTTTGGGTAAACCGATCACTCATGCTATGTCATTCAAGTATCTTGGGGTCTGGTTCGACTCCAAATGTACTTGGGGGGTCCATATTAGGTATCTGAGTAAAAAATGTCAACAAAGAATAAACTTTCTCCGTACAATTACCGGCACCTGGTGGGGAGCCCATCCCGAAGATCTTATAATGTTGTATCGAACAACTATTCTCTCAGTGATGGAGTATGGCAGTTTCTGTTTTCAATCAGCTGCCAAAACACACCTCATTAAACTCGAGCGAATTCAGTATCTTTGTCTCCGTATTGCGTTGGGATGTATGCCCTCAACGCATACCATGAGTCTCGAGGTTTTGGCAGGCCTACTCCCACTAAAAGATCGCTTCAATTTATTATCTCTTCGGTTCCTCATCCGGTGTAAGGTTATGAACCCATTGGTGATCGGGAATTTTGAGCAGCTGATCGAGCTAAATTTTCACTCCGGATTCATGAGTTCATATCATGAATTCATCTCCATGCAGGTTGATCCTTCTTCGTATATTCCCAACCGTGTTTGTTTTCCTGACTACATCAATTCCTCTGTGCATTTTGATCTGTCCATGAAACAGTATATCCATGGATATTCAGATTATCAACGATCGAGGATCGCTCCAACGATCTTCGATTCAAAGTATGGGGGTATCAATTGTGATAATATGTACTTTACTGATGGGTCCTCTATGAATGAGTCCACAGGATTTGGAGTGTTCAACGAAATTTTTAGCACCTCCCACAGTCTTCAGAATCCTTGCTCAGTGTATATTGCTGAATTGGCAGCGATATACTGGGCGCTGGACAGCGTCGCCTCACGACCTGTTGAACACTATTACATTGTAACGGATAGTCTTAGCTCTGTCGAAGCTATCCGTTCAGTGAGGCCGGAAAAGCACTCGCCGTACTTCCTTGAGAGAATACGAGAAATTTTGAGTGCTTTAACCAGACGCTGTTATGTCATTACCTTTGTCTGGGTCCCTTCACATTGCTCAATTCCGGGTAATGAGAGGGCTGACTCATTAGCAAAGGTAGGTGCGATTGAAGGCGACATTTACCAGCGTCAAATCGCCTTCAATGAATTTTTTTCTTTAGTCCGTAAAAATACCATCGCTAACTGGCAACGCAAATGGAACGAAGATGAATTGGGCCGGTGGTTTCACTCGATTATCCCTAAGGTTAGCCTCAAACCGTGGTTCAAAAGTCTGGACTTGAGTCGGGACTTTATTCGCACCTTCTCCCGACTCATGTCCAATCACTGTTCGTTAGATGCGCTTCTCTTTCGTTTCAATCTTTCCAGCAACAATCTCTGCGTCTGTGGTCAAGGTTATCACGACATCGAGCATGTTGTTTGGTCGTGCGAGATGTATCTTGTCGCCAGATCGAATTTAGAAAACTCCCTTCGGGCCCGAGGAAGACAGCCCAATGTGCCGGTGAGAGATGTGTTGGCTCGGTTAGACCTTGATTACATGACCCAAATATATGTTTTCCTTAAAGCTATCGATCTTCGTGTGTGATTGTACCTATGTCCTTATACCCTCCTTTTCATCCATTGCGAGCGATTGGCCCCCTTGGTATAAACAGTAAAATAAGTTGAAATGTAAATATACAATAGATTTAAGAATCGAGTGTGATCATCAACATTGTAACAATTCCCTTATATCCCATCCCTTTCCTGAAAGATGTCACCCTCTAAACTCGAGTAAACCGCGAGTAATCGGTTTTCCACCTTACTAACCATAGTGTTAGGAAAATTATTTATGTATAGTTTTAAAACATATACTTAAGAATTCGGCTCCTTTAAACTAATGTAACTGAGCCTGTAAAAATAAACGATTTATATAAAAAAAAAAAAAAAAAAAAAAAACTATGTTAGTAATATGTAACCGATTACTCGCGGTTGGCTCGAGGTTAGTATTACAAGTGTTCTCATAATTGGTATGTTGCAGTCTTCGATGCTCTGTACGTGTGCCCGACACGGAATACTTCCTATTGGGATGCACCTGACCATTAATCAGCAACGCCCCCCTAGTCTGTACCCCATATCTAGCGTGGTGCGTCATTCTCGACTCGAGGAATCCAGGATAGAATGGTCACTGGCCGGCGCAATCATCAGCTCGTGTAGAGTTGTCATGAGCGGTACAACCTTTGGCTCTTGTTGAATGATCAGTGGACTGCACAACCTTCGGCCCGTGCATCCGTAAAGAGTGTGTGTATGTATTGCCGCGACTAAGTAAAAGTTTATCGATCGGATAGGAGGGATATGAAACGGGGACACATCGAAGGAAATATTATTAAACGTTGACATCGGCGTTTCTGAGGAACAGGTATAGATGAAGCAGAAGATCAGGATCCCGGCTACCTAAGATATCCCGGACGGGGATATCCGATTGTCTGCCTTGTGCTCTCAGTGCTCTAGAGAGCTGAGAGCGAGCAGCATGGAACCGGATACACGACCAGACAACATGCTCGATGTCGTGGTAGACATCGCCACAATCACAAAGATTGTCTCATATCTGATGTTGTACTAATCGTAAACCTGAGCTTACAACCAGTAGAATGCGTGTCAGTGGCGTCGACTGGGGGAAACATCCTCAGTACTCAACCTATTAGGCGTGCTTTCGACCATGCTGCGGCATGTTGAAATTTGTACCTTATTCCACGCAGAAAACAAACTGCTCTTCAACATTCTCGCACTGCTTGTTAGCTGCATATTTTCTTCGTACGACCACTTGCCATAAGTTCTCGAATTTTGTCCTGGTCAATCCAGAATCTGAAACTCCTGTTTAACTATCCATGTCATGGCCGCCCGGTTTTTATGACCTGATGCGCAATCCTGTTGCCATCATCACGGCATTTTGCAAAATGCAAAAAAAAGTAATGAGTGATATTTCGTTTTAAGGTGTAGGGTAAATGATCTTGGTTTGTCCAATTTGGGGTGTTTTTACGCAACTAGTAAATGCAAATCGATTTTTCTTCATGAAAATCACGCATAATCATTACGCGTTAGGGTTTGTTGAAAAGCCCCAAGTCTCTAGTTGCTAATACTACCATAAGGTGTTGAAATTATTCAAATTTTTATATGTTTTTTAACGATTTTCCTTTAAGAAGAATTATGATCATGGTTTGACCACCTCTGATCATGGTTTGCCCAAAAAAATGATCATGGTTTGTCCGGTTTTAGATATCTCCATTTTGGTGACCGGAATAAATCGCCACAGTAAACAACTGCAACAGAAACAACCGCTTAGAAAAAGTGTAGTAGGCTAGAAATATTTGGCGCGGGAAAAACATCATGTGCCTCACATTTCTATTATAAATTTATTCTCTTGTTCTCGTTTTTCGAAATTTATTCTGAGGACAATGTAATGGGGACGAAGTCCCCATTTGGCGAGGATAAGGAATCGAGGCGGCCCATGCCGCCAAGATGACGCAATCCGAGTCCACCGCCGACCCGCCGTCGGAAGCGGCGGTGTCTCGCACGCAAACCTGGGATCCACTGATTGCCCGGTTAGTTTGAAACATAGGATACGATCCTTTAGCAATGTCCGACCGAGCTCTAGCGAGCGTCGGACGGTATACGTCTGCCCGGGGCGTTACGTTTGCCTGGGGCGATACGTTTGCCCGGTTAATTCTTGTTTTGAAATACAATACCGCGCCACAATATTTATAGCCTACTACACATTTTATAAGCGGTGGTTTCTGTTGCAGTCGTTTTCTGTGGCGATTTATTCCGGGAACCCTCCATTTTTGAATGAAAACATTCGAATTCACAATTAGATGTTGCATTTACCATTGCTTGAGTTTACTGTCATCATATTGATTCATTCATAATTTAGGCTTTCTTCAGAATATTGCCTTTTCTTGGGCATTTTAGAAGTTTACTTCTGCTATGCGCGAAGCACACCATAAACAAACAAACTGCAGCGCGCCAAGCGGTTGCCATAGAAATCATGTGGACAAAACAACATTATTGAATTGGACAACTCATGATCAGAATTGAGTTCATCAAAATGCGTTAATTTAATGGTTTAGCTATGTAAATCCGATACAAATGGTGAGCAAGCATGATGTTTACAATATTTATAAGTGTTGTAATCCAGAAAAGGTCTGAATACGTGCCAAATAACCACGTGCGTTTTGGACACCATGTAGATCATGACGTGGCTACGCTTTTGATGTGAAAAAACAATGAATAATGTAGTAAAAATTCGTTTCGCAAGAGCAACGGAACAAACGATTGTCTAGCGTTGCTTTCTATAGATATTCAACTGGCCTGGCGCACAAGGAACAACTAGCTTCAGTATTGTTGGATATTAAAGGAGCTTTTGATTCAGTTTCCATAAAAATACTGTCAGACAACAGATGGACAGATGTGGACTTCCTGGAATTTTGAATAACTTCTTGTACAATTTGTTGTCAGAAAAGCAAATGAACTTCACCCTCGGACAACTGACAACTTCCAGAAATAGTTATATGGGTCTACCCCAAGGCTAATGTCTCAGCCCTCTTCTTTATAATTTTTATGTGAAAGATATTAACAGTTGTTCGGCAGAACAATGCACGCTAAGACAGCTTGCAGATGATGGTGTGGTTTCCGTCAGAGGTCCCCATGCCGAAAACCTGCAAAGACTATTGCAAAATTCCCTAGATAACTTGTTTTCTTGGGCAAGGAACTTAGGAATCGAAACTTCGCCGCAGAAATCTGAACTGGTAGTGTTTACTCGAAAGCGAGCCCCAGCCCAATTGCAACTTAAGCTTTTGGGCAGAAACATTACCCAATCATTGACCTTCAAGTACCTTGGTGTCTGGTTTGATTTATATTGCACATGGAATGCCCACATTACGTATCTGAGTCTCGAGGTTCTGGCAGGAGTAACTCATCCACAGAACCGATTCCTTCTCTCAGAATACTGGTGAAATGCGGAGTCACAAATACACTTGTGATTGAAAACTTTGAAAAAATTGTTCATCTAAATATACAATCTCGATTTACTAGAATTTATCACCACTATATTTCATCAGATATTTGGCTTCCATCGTTTACTCCAGATCATGCTCACTTCACCATCAGCAGTTCCTCAATTGAATACGATCTGTCGATGAAACAAGAAATACTTGGGATTTCAGATCATCTTCGACCAACTTTCATTCCCCGTATTTATAACCGAAAGTACCAAAAAGTCAATTGCATGAAATGATACTTCACTGATGGGTCTCGCCTCAATGGATCCACTGGCTTCGGTGTTTTCAATGAAAATTCTAGCGCCTTCCGTAAACTGCAGGAACCTTGTTTCATTTATGTTGCTGGCGCAGCAATGGACTTCCTATTGGGGATGATCTCCAACAAGCCTGCAGACCATTACTTCATTTTCTCGGATAGTCTCAGTTCGCTTGAGGCTCTCCAGTCGATGAAAACTAGTAGGTACCCATCTTATTTTCTCACAAAAGTGAGGCAGCAGAAGAGTGTACTGATCGAAAGATCTTATAAGTTAACCTTTGTATGGGTCTCCTCTCATTGCAATTCCTGGCAATGAGAAGGCGGGCACTCTCGCAAAGGTGGGTGGCCAGGAAGGTGAATTGTTTGATAGACAAATCTCATACGATTATTTTTTCCAATTACTGCGTCAGAGTTCCCTCTTGAATTGACAAACCGATTGGGACACTGGAACTCTTGGGCGGTGGTTATATTCAATCATTCCAAATGTTTCTTCGAGAGCGTGGTTCAAAGGTTTGGACGTAAGTCGTGACTTCATTCGTGTAATGAGTAGACTTATGTCCAACCACTACTCGCTAGATGTGCATCTCCACAGAATAAATCTTGTTCAAAGCAATGTCTGTCGGTGTGGAAATGGTTACGATGACATCGATCACTAAGTTTGGCAATGTACGGATAATTACGCTGCCAGAGAGTATATTTTGAATGCCCTTGAAACCCAAGGAAGACAACCATATGTTCCTGTTGGAAACTCGCGACATCTGCTATATGCAGTTGGTCTATATGTTTGTCAAACGGTCTAGTATAAGAATTTAATGCTTTTGTGTTTTACTTTTTCGTTATTAGTTTGTTTGTCTTCTCTGTAACGTTTTCATTATATGCATTATGTAAATTAGAATAAAGTTATATAATTCATCGAACAAAACGAAAATAATAATTTAACACATACCACGTGGACAGAAAAAACACGATTCTAGACACCCCCCTCCCCCTCCGTGGACAAACGTGGACATTTCTCCATTTTTTTGTAATACAAATCGGAAAAGTAATAGAATTGCATGTAAATTTTGTTTTATATTTCTATTTTCTATGCTATGTTATTACATTGATAAAAAAGTTCATTAATAGTTTATCAGTAGTAGCAGTTTGTACTCATTTTTTTTATTTGTTTCCTAACTTTGCCCGTGAAGTTATTTGCATAACTTCTCAACTTCGTTCAAATTCTATCTACGTTGTTATTACGATATATTAATGTTATATCAAAGCATCACTTGTGAGTCTCAGACATTTTGTAGCGTAAACTAACGTAAATTGGCTGAGCTGCTTAAGTTTTGGAGAAAATCAAACAATGAAATCAAGAAATTCGTTAGTGGAATTAGTCATAATCATCGAAGAAAAGCTGAAGCGAAATAAGACCTCAGTGGTATAAAAAATCGATATGGATATCATTACGCTATTCAGGATATTTAAACGTTGTGGGGTGTTGGTTGAAAGTTTACATTTTTTCTTGAAACAAGTCATATTTGAAATGTATAAAAAAAATTTTTTTTAGACTAATCGAGTCCAAAATAGTATATAACCGAATCACATATAATCGAGTCCGACCAATAGAACCAATAGAAGCGTATTCCAGAACGAAGAAGAGCATCACTGCTAAGAACACTTCTCGAGAGATACAGTTATTGCATCTTTAAAAGAATTTGTTGTTTGTATTCCATTTTCGCCTTGGAAGTTTCCAAAAGATGAAAGTTAAACGGTTTTTTCATCAAGAGCTGTGAATGTTACATGTGAATGTTTTCATAAGTAATGCATGGTAGAATAAAATGACCAGACGTCGCGTTACGCGGGACAGTCCCGCATTTCAACAAAATGTCCCGCGTAAGATTACGTCCCGCGAAACGTCCCGCATTTGGCAAAAGGAACGAAAATGTCCCGCGATATCAATATATTTCAATATTACAATTTGATCATGTTGATTTTCTTAAAAAAATAAACCTCAAAATAAACCTTTTATTTGGCAGACTGTTCAAGAGTGCCTCCAAGAGAGCTGGTTTCATCGCACCGATAGTGGACTTTTTGTTCAGAGAGTGTCAACTGGGAACGACACAAACAAAATTGGAAAATGATTTTTATAAAATTTCCCTATTGATCCTCAGTGATCAACGTGAGTCAGACGAAAAGTTCATCTTTGGCCCCCTAGCTCGGTCAGGGCTACACGTGTCAAATAAGCCGGAAGAACTAGTGTATACTGGACCGGAAGATGCAGGGTTTGATTTTCCAGTTCATTTATTTGTAAGGCTCAATCACATAAGCTTTGCGGAGCCGCCAATTCAAGATTTGTTTATACAAAATTCAACTTAAATCTATGTTTAGTAGGATTCGACCGATTACTCGCGGTTTACTCGAGGTTAAAGGGGCAAGAATTTTTGTGGGACGGGTCAGGTTAGGGATATGGATATAAGGTATCATTGTTTCAACCGAGGGTTACCTCACGCACTGTAGCATTGTGCAAAATGACCAGGGATAGCATCTGGTGTTCGACTAGCTGTCGAGGGTGTGCGAGGGTGAGATGAGGGAAAGAGGCAGGGTTGTTTGACGGAGTATCGCAAATGAAGCGCTGGGCGGCACCGGGAAGTTGGCCGAAACCTCAATCATGGCCGATGAAAAGATGTATGTCGACGTGTTCTTTTACCTTTCCGTGACTTTGGCAGTTAGCTATCTCTCCATTTTGGCCATTCGCCCGAAAATTTTCTATCGGTCGCAACTGGGAGATGTTGGGAAGGCTGGCGGTCTTCGCGACAAAATTTATCTCCAGCCGATCCATGATCCATTCTCCAGTGATCTTTTGGCATAATGGGCTGATCCCAGGTTCGGCATGAATACCACATCACCTTCGTACTCGTTCCCCGTTCACCATATGACTCGAAAGAAGAGCGGTCTTGTCTGCCATTATGAGCACGAAAAGAAGTTTTTCACTTCTTTCGCCGGAAAGAAGTTATTCACCAGCACCTGAAGCTACTCCTATATTTAAGGAAAATTCGTTTCAATAAATAATTTTTTGAAGTTTTTTTTCATCGCCATCCGAAAATAGTCCATTTTTTAATGCATACGTTACCACTAAAATCGATGAAAAATGGATTGGAATTTTAGAGCATTTTCGGTAATTTGAAGAAAATTGTAGAATTTGAATCGTGTTTGCCAGACTTGAATGCTCTGAATGAACGAGCGATTTTCAGACGTAAACAAAATCTAAACCACCGAAAAATCACAACTGAGTGACGATACTCAGAAAGAAATAATACAGATCGGGTTTAATTGCAAGGACACATGTTAACAGTCTCACGAATAAATGAGACTTGCTAAACTATGGTTTATTTTAACATAACGTATACACATAACATTTTGTTTTTGGTGTCCCGCGTTAGACCTCTGACCATCTGGTCACTTTATGGTAGAATAACTGACGTAACGTGACATGACGGGACGTGAACGTGACGTGGATGTTGTATGTGAATCGCACTTAAAAGTGCCTAATAATTCGTTTTTATATAAGCAAACCTAACAGACCTGTGTGTTTACTTTTATAACATTGGTTTCACGAGACATGAGCATATTCACCACTAAACACTAATTTTCTAGCGAGCATAATAATAAATCGGTGCTCGTCGTCATCTGAAAAGTTTATTTGTGTTGTTTTACAATAAAGTTCCACCTATACACACGCCAAAATGAGTATACATTATTGCAGGGTAATGCAATACATTTGAATATTGTTTTCTAATTTCCCAATAGTTGATTGTTTCAATAATCTAGAGAGTGGCCATCTTACCCCGAGTGACCGTCTTCCCCCGCCTTCCCCTACATATTTTTACCAATGATTGTGCTGGTTCTGCACAAAATACCCAAAATACCTACTGATCTGGTACTACAATAATATTCAAACTTGATTTCACCCAAGACGGGTCTATGGTACTAGGTGAGGCCGTTTCGTCACTAAGTTGGTTAGGGGAGCGGTATATGAAAACAGCACGGAAGAAAGTAGAAGGGGAATTATTTGCTTGTAGCGTGAAAGAGACAGACTGATCACGAGCGAGCTTCGGCAATAGCGTATTGTGTTTTGTTTACAAACAAAACACAGTAGACTTCCAAGATGGCTGAAGAGTTGTTTTAGCAAGTTGGCCCACCTTAGTATATACTTCTAGGCGCCTTGATTTCACCAAGGCGCCCAGCCGGGTGACGTCTTTAGAGAACCCCCATTCGCGTTGACGGCGGAATGGTGTCGACATCTGGATACGATATTAGTTTGTATGAGGTCAACTATTCTCTATCAGATTAGTCGACCCTAAGGCAGTTTTAAATTGCTAAAATTTGAATGAAATTTTTTTCTTTGCGTTATTTGCCTTCTATAAGTACGCTGTTCTGACCCCAATTTAAACTATTTTCTATCAATTTTCAGATATTCTCACCAAAACTTGCCATTATAATACAAAATTATCTTTAAACACAATTTGTGTATGATATTTTCTTACTACTTGCAAGCAAAAGTGATTTTAGTTTACCTAGAGTACTAATTTGGTTTGGTAAAAATAATTTTCATTCATAATTTTTATTTTAAAAGCACGTTTGTCTTTTGCAAACCCATATTGTCATGCCTGCTCCCCCATTTCGTAATACGAAGCTCAATGCCGTCAACGCGGATTGAACTGACAGGAGCCAACATATTGGGTATCCCACTGACATTTTCCCTTTGTTTTCATATGAATTGGGTATCCCACTGACAGTTCTGCTTGAGATTTTGCTAACGATCCTAGCATCAATCATAGCACCCGGCTGAAGGCGCCTAGAAGTATATCCTAAGGTGAGACCGTTTTGTCACTAAGTTGGTTGGTGGAGCGGTATATAAAAACAGTACGGAAGAAAGCAGAAGGGGAATTATTTGCTTGAAGCTTGAAAGATGCAGACTGACTTCTTTGTTTTTATGAACGTTTGTTTTTATGAACTTCGTTTGTTTTTATGAACGTGGGGGAGTGACAATAGCACATGGAAATATCACTTTTATCCGTCTTTTTCGACGAGATTTCACAAATAATCACTGCACACTATCTCATTATCCCCTGACTGACGTCACTATTTGAGAAATAGTTATGGCAGCGCATGCTATGTCGCTCGAAACTCTACCATCTTCATTACCTTTTTCCAGGACATTGAGCGCGTACTATGCATAGAAGCTAATGTCCTGGAAAAAAGGTAATGAAGAACGTCGAGTTTCGAGCGATATAGCATGCGCTGCCATAACTAATTCGCAAATAGTGACGTCAGTCGTTGTGTTTATCTTTGATTGCCCACCGCATCCATGTAAAAATGCTATTTTCAGGAAGTAATTTATCAATTAAAAACGTACATTTTTGTAGAGCTCCTGCGGAATATGAGGCTAATATGATAGCGTGGAGTGAATATTTGTGAAATCACGTTGAAAAAGACAGATAAAAGTGATATTTCCATGTGCCATTTTCACTCCCCCACGTTCATAGAAACAAACGAAGTTTCATTATTTTACCGTTATGAAGTTGATGTTTCGGTGTGTATGTTGTGAGATAATAATCGCCAATTAATCAAAATTTCACCGAAAATGTTACTGCTTTCGAGAACTAAACATACGTGTGCTCTCTGGACCTTTTTACCACATGAATGATCGAAAGAAGCCACGATATAATTGTAGCGTGAAAGAGACAGACTGATCACGAGCGAGCTTCGGCAATAGCGTATTGTGTTTTGTTTACAAACAAAACACAGTAGACTTCCAAGATGGCTGAAGAGTTGTTTTAGCAAGTTGGCCCACCTTAGTATATACTTCTAGGCGCCTTGATTTCACCAAGGCGCCCAGCCGGGTGACGTCTTTAGAGAACCCCCATTCGCGTTGACGGCGGAATGGTGTCGACATCTGGATACGATATTAGTTTGTATGAGGTCAACTATTCTCTATCAGATTAGTCGACCCTAAGGCAGTTTTAAATTGCTAAAATTTGAATGAAATTTTTTTCTTTGCGTTATTTGCCTTCTATAAGTACGCTGTTCTGACCCCAATTTAAACTATTTTCTATCAATTTTCAGATATTCTCACCAAAACTTGCCATTATAATACAAAATTATCTTTAAACACAATTTGTGTATGATATTTTCTTACTACTTGCAAGCAAAAGTGATTTTAGTTTACCTAGAGTACTAATTTGGTTTGGTAAAAATAATTTTCATTCATAATTTTTATTTTAAAAGCACGTTTATGTCTTTTGCAAACCCATATTGTCATGCCTGCTCCCCCATTTCGTAATACGAAGCTCAATGCCGTCAACGCGGATTGAACTGACAGGAGCCAACATATTGGGTATCCCACTGACATTTTCCCTTTGTTTTCATATGAATTGGGTATCCCACTGACAGTTCTGCTTGAGATTTTGCTAACGATCCTAGCATCAATCATAGCACCCGGCTGAAGGCGCCTAGAAGTATATTCTAAGGTGAGACCGTTTTGTCACTAAGTTGGTTGGTGGAGCGGTATATAAAAACAGTACGGAAGAAAGCAGAAGGGGAATTATTTGCTTGAAGCTTGAAAGATGCAGACTGACTTCTTTGTTTTTATGAACGTTTGTTTTTATGAACTTCGTTTGTTTTTATGAACGTGGGGGAGTGACAATAGCACATGGAAATATCACTTTTATCCGTCTTTTTCGACGAGATTTCACAAATAATCACTGCACACTATCTCATTATCCCCTGACTGACGTCACTATTTGAGAAATAGTTATGGCAGCGCATGCTATGTCGCTCGAAACTCTACCATCTTCATTACCTTTTTCCAGGACATTGAGCGCGTACTATGCATAGAAGCTAATGTCCTGGAAAAAAGGTAATGAAGAACGTCGAGTTTCGAGCGATATAGCATGCGCTGCCATAACTAATTCGCAAATAGTGACGTCAGTCGTTGTGTTTATCTTTGATTGCCCACCGCATCCATGTAAAAATGCTATTTTCAGGAAGTAATTTATCAATTAAAAACGTACATTTTTGTAGAGCTCCTGCGGAATATGAGGCTAATATGATAGCGTGGAGTGAATATTTGTGAAATCACGTTGAAAAAGACAGATAAAAGTGATATTTCCATGTGCCATTTTCACTCCCCCACGTTCATAGAAACAAACGAAGTTTCATTATTTTACCGTTATGAAGTTGATGTTTCGGTGTGTATGTTGTGAGATAATAATCGCCAATTAATCAAAATTTCACCGAAAATGTTACTGCTTTCGAGAACTAAACATACGTGTGCTCTCTGGACCTTTTTACCACATGAATGATCGAAAGAAGCCACGATATAATTGTCATCTGTTAAAAAACAACCAGTTGAATGATTCTATGAGAATTTTGGCACAAATTATCATGCAACCGTGAGTATTTTCAACATTGTTTTGTTTCTTCCATATACATTCCATATTGAATGCAAATAATTACGACACGATATTTTGCTTGCCAATACACTACACCTACATATAACTTCGCCTACTGCTCCACCTCATATGTTCTCATTGCATAGAAGCGAAACATTTCTGACAATATTGCTATCACTTTCAACCAGCATTTCTCTTTCATTGAATCTCGACTTCACACACACTCCCAAAGAACAGTGAGACATAACGAGACGGGACCGAACGCGAATCATTTTTCTCGCAGTGGTGGCTGCAGCCAAAGCAGGAGAGAAAAAAAGAAAAGAAAATCTTGCGGAAAATAAAATAGATACGGTTTAGCAGCTCCTGGAAATTATCTTTTTATAGTCGGGAGAAGTAACACACTTCCGGAAGATACAAGTGGCCGCGCGAACGACGAGCTTCATCCCGCACTTCTTCGATTTCTTTTTTTCAACCCAAGGTAACAAAAGGAAGCACAACTGGCGCCTGTGTCGAGATTTTACCAAAACCCCCCCGTCCGCTACCGCAATTGGGTAAGTTGAATAGAGTTGCTCATGAATTCTAGTATTATCATAGACGGACAGTCGATCCGGAAGTACTTGATCTGCCAAGGTTTATTCCAATGACATGGACACCATTTGCTTGCAGCAATGTTTGATAATTGACAACAATTAACTTGATGAACAACCCTAATGAAACTATCGACAATTTGTCCCCCATACTGCTATCCAAAATACATGTACCTTTCCTACAAATGATTAACGACTATGGCGACTATGGAAATCATTTCGGACACTTTCATTTTTGTCTTTCTTGTTTCTTCCTCTTTTCGATATGTGTTGTGCTGTTCTGTGTTTGGAATTTGATACTGGTGATTGGTACTACCGTGTGCGCGAGTACAGAGTTAGAAAAACACAAATCGGGACGCAAAGCAGACCACCGCGTTCGGTCCTGTTTTCTTCCGGCCTCGGGAAGCCCGAAAGCAACAATTAGAGGTGGTTTGGACCGGAGCGGAACGACTGGACTGCCAATCTTGTTGCAGACCCTTTCGTGGCTCTGAGGCAATTGTGGCAGACGACACGGCGGCCGCCGAAGTAGACCAACAGCCGGACGCTGGAGAAGAAGAAGAACGCAAACTGCAGACGGATGAAAACAAGAAAGCATCTAATAGTCCAACGTTAAGTGATAAGCTAGAACCGGAAGGGGTGGAAGAAGGTCAGCAGGAACGTCAGAAACAGAAGGAACAACAACAACAGCAGCAGCAGAGACAGAAGCCCCAAAGTGAGGCACAGGTAATTCGTAACGATCTTGTAGGAATTGTGTACTAGATATATCTACTAAGGCATGCAATGAACATTACTAACTGATAGAATTAATGGCGCGACGGTGCTTTATGCATTGTGTATTGTTTCGTTTTGGGATTTTGTTTACACACATTCCTCTCGGTGGATAATGCTATAAACATGAACTCTGTTATCTTTTCTTGTTTTGCTCTTTTCAATCTTTTTAACCGCTCAGATTCTGTTGCGTTTGAAAATAATTTGCTAACAAAGCGAAACGAAAAATTCGAGACAAGTAAACTATGCAATGTGTCTTTCGGTTTAAACTCCCACAATGTTTTGTCTGTTATTCCGATAACAAGTTCAGCTTACTTTCGTGCCATGAGAATTAGTCCTTTGCGTCATGTTCTGTGCATTCCCGATTTAAACGATAGCGATTGTTATTGTAGTGGCGTTTTGAATAGCCTAGTTCTGATAAATGTTATACGATATTTCATTTCATTAAATTCATTTTTATTTTCCAATTTTTGTTTTACAATAGGTTTTTGCAATTTAAGTGATTCCGCAGTATTTTGCTTTTCATGCTTTTGTTGAATTATTTATTCTATGTGGAATTGGATTTGATTTTACTCATTGGGATTTTATAACTGCTTGACATCTACGGATGTATGTTTGAGTTTTAATTTGATATTCTAACCTAACCTACAAGCTTAAACTACTATACAAAAATTTATTATTCTAGGGGTGGAGTTCTGCAATCGTTTGCCATTCTGATTGTTGACATCTTTCTATGTGCCTTCGTTCAAAATTATTTATTCTAGATTCGATTGGGTCAAATCCCGCTAGCCGTGTACCTCGGTAGTTCTAGTGTGCCACGGGAGGTTTAGGATTAGCATTAAGAACCGGTTTTGAATGATCTGGAGCTTTTTCATGTGTGATTTAGCACAACTCTTCCAAACAGGAGAGACGTACTCAAGCATCGGCGAAATTATCTGTTTGAAAACGGCGAGTTTGTTTATAGTTGATGTTTTGGCCCGCCGGGCGATGATCGGGTAAAGGCTTTTGAGTATATTTATAGCTTTAGTGACCCGGTCGTCTATGTGAGACCTAAAGAGCAGTTTCATATCGAGGATTAGTCCAAGATACCGAACGGCAGACGTCCACTCGATTTCACATCCCTGCACCTTTACCTTTGAGGTGGGCTTCAGTCGGTTCGAGTTTCGATGTGGAAACACAATGGTTTGCGTTTTTGCTGCGTTTACCCGAATCTTCCACGTCGACAGGTATTCGACGTAAGAATCGAGTCCAGCTTGCAGTTTCGCCACGAGAGCCCGGATAACTCGTCCTTTGTAACTAATTGCAGAATCATCGGCAAATAGCGAGAGTGTTCCTCCATCTGGTAGAGCCGGGATGTCCGAGGTATACAAGCTATACAGCAGCGGACCCCATATGCTGCCCTGCGGCACTCCAGCAATGACTTGGTATGGTTCGGAGAGGGCACCAGTGACAAAGACTTTTGACTTCCTTTCCTGGAGGTAGTTTTGGATGACTTTCACCAGGTAAACTGGGTAGTTGAAGCGTCTCAGTTTGTGGATCAGTCCGCCATGCCAGACGTTATCAAAAGCTTTTTCTATATCCATCATGGCCATGACTGTGGTCTTCGAGAGATCTTTGGAACGTCTCACCTGATTCACTACCCTCTGGAGCTGATGTACAGTGGAGTGCCCTCGACGGAAGCCAAATTGCACGTCAAGGAGAATATTGTTCTCCTCAGTGTGCTTGAGGAGCCTGGTATATATGATTCTTTCGAACAATTTACTTGCCGACGAGAGGAGGCTGATCGGGCGATAACTTGACGGGCTCGTGGGGTCCTTCCCCGGTTTGAGGATAGGTACCACTTTAGACATTTTCCAAGCTGCTGGGAAATAACCTAGTTCCAGACAGCGGTTGAAGACATTCGCTAGGAGAACGTGCGATTTGGGCCCAAGGTTCTTGAGCGCAATGTTGAAATGCCCATCAAAGCCAGGAGCATTCATGTTGCGGGTGTTCTTGATAGCTTGAGCAATTTCGTATTCCGTAACTCGTTGTTCCTCGGCTAGTTCGATTGGCACAGATGCAAGTTGAGTAACACTTTGTTCGACTGACGCTTCCATCGGACTAGCGATATTTTGACCCAATTCGTGAGCAGCTTTGAAACGAACAGCTAAAACGTTAGCCTTTTCACCAGATGTTAGGAATGAATGACTATCAGTTCTGAGGGGAGGCACAGGCTTGGGTTTTTTCTTAAGGACTTTAGCGAGTCGCCAGAAGGGCCTAGAATAATTAGGTATATTTCTAAGTTCCTTGCTGAATTGCATGTTTTATAATTTTTCTACTCTAGTTGCGATTATTTTGTTGAGTTTTTTAAAAAGAATTTTCCTAGAAGGATTTCCTGTCCTTTGGAACTGGCGTCTGACGCAATTCCTCAACGAAATAATGTGTTTGGATGCTGTATCCAGGGGTAAAAACTTACAATTTACAGTCGTCGTCGGGATGAAGCGATCCTCCGCCTTGCTGATGTCGTGGGAGAGTGCTTGCAACACCCTATCGATGTCTTCTACCGCTGCCAGGCAGGGGATCTCGTTGACACGGTCCTCCACGAACCGCTGAAACCGGGACCAGTTGGCTTGATGATAGTTCCGCCTGCGGTACTGCTGTCGGTGGTTGATTGCTTGATTCAGTTCAAATACCACCGGGAGGTGGTCGCTGGATAGGTTGGTGATTGTAGAGGGCCGAGAGCAGCCATCGCTAATGTTAGTAAGAGTGATGTCGAGAGTGGAGCCGGCCCCGGTTGGAGAGTAGTAGGTTGGCGTATCTGGGTGAAGAACCACATAGTGTCCCGCCTGGAGGTCCTCAGCGAGCACTGCTCCGTTTCGGTTGCCACGAATGTTCCCCCACGTGGAGTGGCGGGCGTTGATGTCCCCGGAGATGACGAATTTACCACTGCGTCGAGTCAGCCTCTGGATGTCGTTTTTAAATTGCACTGAGGTACCGTCAGAGACCTTGCACTGAATCGGACAGTACACGGCAATCATGGTTATCAGTCCCTCAGGAGTATTAAGCTCAATGCCAACGGCCTCGATGATGGATAAGCGGAAGTCGGGCAGAATTTTGAATTCCAGTCCTTTGCGAACGGCTATTGCAACGCCACCTTTGGAAGCTCCAGCTCGATCGAGTCTGTAAATGGCGTGATGAGGCAGAGTGAAGTTAACGGAAGGCTTGAGGTGCGTTTCGGTTAAGAACGCTACGTCGATTTGGATATTTTGCAGAAATTCGATGAGTTCTAACTTTTTGGCTGCTATAGAGCAGGCGTTCCAATTAAGGATTCTGGTGGTGAATTTTGAGCTGCGTAAAGAGATGCATCATCTGCACCATCATTTTTTGGAGTTCGGCCACGATGCTTGCCAGGTGAACAATCGTCTGATTCGATGGATCTGTGCATGTCTTTTGAAAATTTGCTTCGGACGGCCATTGATTTGTGTCAACGGAGGGCTGAACTCTAAACCCGGAAGAGCGGTCAACTATTGATGGATTTCGCGTCTGCTGATGATTCGGAAGTGGAAGGGGCGCGAGATTGGGTACCGGTCTCGGACGCGGAGGTGGCAGTTCCGGGAAGGCATCCAAATTGATGTTTTCTTGCTTCTTCTTCTTGCGCTGGATTGGCTGCTGATTCTTCGTAGAGGCATCGTAGCGGATGCGACGATATTCCTCGCGCTTGGCACAATTCCTGTTCGTGGACATATGGGCCCCACTGCAATTTGCACATTTGAAGGCTTCAGGTTCCTTCATCGGGCATTGGTCGGTGAGATGAACAGCAGCACAAACGTTGCATCTTGGTTTCAAATGGCAGTTCCGTGTGCCGTGGCCAAAGTTGAGACAGCGCATGCACTGTGTCACGCTCCGATTCGGTCCTCTGTATGCCTCCCATTGAACCTTCACGTCGCTAATCATGCGGATGGCTTGCAGGGCACGTAGTGATGCACTGCCCTTGGCGAAGTGTACCAAGTACAGGCAATCACGATATGTCAGCTCTTTGTTCCGACGGTTAATAGGGAATACCGCCAGAAGCTGTAGCTTGTACATGTCGTGCAACTCGGCTATAATTTCCTCGGGTTCCATAGCCGGAAGTCCCCTGACTACCACTTTAAACGGTTTGTCTGCTGGTACGTCATGCGTGTAGAATGGAATACCAGCCTTGGTTAGGTAGGTTTTACATTTGCTGTATTCGTCTCGGCTTGCCGTGAGGATCTTAATTCCCATCCTAGTGATTTGATAAATGGCTTTTACGCCGATCGCTAGCATTGTACGCTTGAGCTTATCCAGAGGGACCGATGCAACCACCAGAGGGGGTAGCTTCAGTTTCTCCTTTGCCGGGGGTTGGATTCCAGATAGTACTCCGCTGGGATCCGCGTTGTTGTTTCCCATCGCTGCCGTGGTTCGATTTGATGTAAGTTCTTCTTTTGCATCCGTCAGGATCGCAAATCGGTTACTGATGCGGTCTGATTGGTCTACGCTTCCGGTGAGGGAGGCCGGCGGACGGACAGACACGATGCTGCTTCGTTTACCTCTCTTCTCATCGGGTACCTGGCAGTCTAGAGACGGTGTGGCCCGTGTTAATTCAAGATGTCTCCATTCAACCCTGTTCTGGGTTGCTTGTCACCAGGATCCCATTACGCACCATTGAGAGCTTACTAGCCGAAATAGACAAAACTTTGTTTAAGGGTGGGTGTAGAGAATGGTTCATTTAAGTGAAAGGACAGAGCCAACACATATGAACAAAGCATTCTCCCATTTTCGTATTGGTCATTCGTAACTGACTCACAACTTTCTTGCAAAAAAAAAAAGGAGAGCCTTCTAGCTGTCACGCACTATAAATATCGGTGTCGTTATCGTGTTTGATCTGTCATAGCTGTTCTCGATCAATTGATCGGTGTTAAGTCAGAGGGGACGAAGTCGCAAAATCAAAATTTTCGAGTTATTGATTACATTTGGGTAAGCATTATGTAAGCTACATACCACATTTATCAGATTTGGAAAATCACGCATACAGCAGGGATAATTGATTGAAATTGTTATGATTGATCGACCTTATAGTATGCAGTTCAGAGCGGACCATGTATCATTTGCCATGACGAAATTGCTACATATCATGTGGAGACAGAGGATCTTATTGAGGATCAATAATTTGTATATTGTATTTAAACAATTTTCAAGCGCAGGATTCAAACCAACAGAACTTTTTCTTGAAGCTAATAGGTATCTTGTTGAAATGTGCTTGAACCCGTTAGTGTAAAATCTGCACAATCTGACTATATTAAAAAATAAACTTGGTCCACTCTGACCGAACGGAACGGTGCAAAACCAGCAGTGTATTCACACGCAAAATATACTGTTTCAGAGTGCGGTTTAGACTGTAGCGATGACAATGGATTCGAATTTGACGATTCTATTGACGAATACCATCTAAGATTGTGAAGTTGTGGATCACCAACTCTTTCCGCACCTTTTGGACCGAAAGGTGGTTTGCAGAGAGGGGGCAGTTCCTCAGAAAAGTCAAGGACACAATTGTCAGGTTTGACGATGTTAAAGGAATGAGAGAACAACGAATCCTGTCCAGATTGAGGACCGGTCACTGCTCGGTCTCACACGGATTCAATAGAGGACCCTTCCATCTACTCTGCGACCTCTGTCTCTGCCAAAAACCTGCAGGGAATCAGCGGGAGTGTAAGAGACATCTTGAAGGACGATCCAGCAAGAGTAGCAGCGCTTGTCTGCTACCTAAAAGATGCCGAACTATTTTTTAAGATCTAGCGTCTGAACAATGGATCAGTCAAGAAGATCCTTGTTCCTTCCCCTCCACGATGAAGGGGAATAAGAGCACGTCGGCATCTTCAACGGCACGGCTTCCTCTCCACTGGCCTGGAGCCATGGTCCGAGGACATCCATGTCATCTGATCCAACAAGCAAACAGCAAGTTCTTTGTTAAGTCATGTCTCGCAAAAGGATTTATATGTGTTTAATTTTTACGTCCAATTTTTATGTGATAATTTTATGTGCAATCTGTTCCCAACGAAATCTTGCGGCAATGCCGTCAATAAAGAGGCGAACCAGCCCAGGAGGCTGAAAACCTCTCAAATAAAGAATAAAAAAAACCATCTAAGATAATTGAAAATAGGAAGTTTATGCTTGAATATTAATCGTACATATTACCATTATCATTACCGTATTACGATTTAACTCCATACATACAAAACAAATGTCAAATTTCGTGGTATGGGTACGTTCGTTATTCTTCGGTTCGTTTGGCGTTTACTCGCAACCTAGTAACTGACAAAGACTAATCCCGGCTCAAAGGCCCATTTATACGTTAAATACAATTTTGAAGGAACTCTACGATGATGATCCCCGAGAGTACAAAGCAGTGTTGAGAATAACCCCTGATCAAGTGGAAACACTGTTGGATTTAATTGCTCCAAAAATACAACGCCAAGATACACCCATGAGGGATGCTATACCTATTAGAAATGACATTGATGTGCCTTTCTTCTGGAATATCGTTAAGATCATTGTCGATATTTTTTAGAATCTAGAAGCAACCATAGCTAAATTAATTCCTGAAGTATGTGAAGATTTTTTTTTTAATTTTATTTATTTCGCCTTGACAACAGCTTCGTATATTAATTTGTGAAATGAAAATTATAGTAAATTTACAGATGGAAAAAATACGCGTCAAAAATTAAAATAATGAAAATGGACTTTTCCGAATCGAATATGTATTCTGTTTCTTAGAACAATTCTGTTTTTGAAAGTGGTGAGTGAATTTTGAATGAAATTTTTTTGAGTTTTTTTTTTGAGTAGCTGCACTGCAGTAGCTGACTAGACCGACTCGTATGCTTACTAGAGATGTACCATCCGCTCATGAGCTGTTCCGAAGAATCGACTCTTTGAAGTGAGTTGACACGGAACAGCTCGCAAAAAAAACAAACAGCTCACTTTGATAATGATTTAGGAGAGAAAAGAGCTGTAGAATTGCTGAGAGTGTGTGAGCTGTAACACTCAAATGAACTGAGCCCCTCTCGCTCTTCGTGTTATGACATCAGTTCAGTTTCAGTCTTTTGAACTGTTATATTCGCGTTGACGACGTTGAGCTTTGTTTACTAGTTTAGGGGGCGCCAAAGATAATAATTGATTTTCAGGCAGAATGAACACGTTTTTAAAATTAAAATTATGAATGAAAATTACCTTCTGTGTATCAAATTAGTATTCTATTTAAATGAAAACACTTTGTTTGTAGGCGGTGGAAAAATCTCAAAAGAAAATTGTTTTTGAAAACAACTTCATATTATAATGAAAAGTCTCAGTAAAAATGTCGGAAATGTATAGACAAATGGTTAAATAAGAATGCGGAATACTTGTTTCAAGTAATTTGATAACATGATGTGAAAAATTTCATTCAATTGTTGACATTTTAAAACTGGCTTCGTGTCTTCTAATTTGATAGAGATTACACTATCGAGTTTGGGACCCAAATTGAAAGTCGACACTGACAACTGAGCTGAAGAGCTGTTCATCATGATGAGCTGATTTGCACGCCTCTAGTGCTTACTCGCACCGCATAAACACGGCTTAAGAGTAAGAAGCCAGTTGTCACGTCTTATCTGAAAACTTACGGTGCAATTGTCATACTTTTTCGAGTTATTTGGTTTACTTGTTGCATATCTTCATATAATTATTTTGTTTTAGTTTGCGTCCCTGATACGACCGTATGCGGGAAACGTTTCGGAAACGCTTAAATATATGCAATTTGCAACACATGAAGTTCAAGCGCGGTAAGAAATTATCTATATTTACAAATATGAAATTTTGCTAAGTGTGATAGCGATAGTGATTGTATCGACTTCTCGATTCGATTTACATAATAGGGCCCAATGATACCTTTTCTGATGGTGTTCGAATCAGAACATTCGAACGACAACAGATATGGTCGTTAACAAGAATAAGGGCGTAGATCCATGGTAACACGCGGATTCAAATGAAGCTTGCCTTATGTTGGACCACGAACCTTCTTTCTTTCTTACTTCAATGGGACTAACGTTCCTAGAAGAACTTCACCGTTTCAGCGTATTTTACTTGCGTCATTCTTATTAGCACTTAGTTGAGATTGGATGCCAAATTACAAGCCTTAAGGTGAAGGTGGAACGAAACCATTGTAGTAGTATAGGTAAAACCACGTGTATTCATGGGGTAATAGAGTTTGTGAGAGAAGAGCGTTTGTTTTACTTTTGGAACGTAAATATGTCAATTCTCTTATCAGACTGTGTGGCGCTTCACTGACACGAGTCTTAGAATACATTTGAACAAAAAATATAATTCAATACCGAAGTAAAATGTATGAACGATGTGTTCCGATGAACAATTATGAATATAAATATATATGCAAATACACCTTTTGCATATGAATTAAAATTCTGATCATACGCGAGCGTAACATGGGCAAATTTATAACGCATGCGAATTGGGACTCTTTTGGTATTAACAAGTTCATCCGCACAGTAACTCAATGTTGATAATTCCTTAATATTTTCCTTCGTTGGTCGTATTTTTTTCACATATATCACATTCACATATTGGAGAGCTATCTTCGTTGGCCGAGGCATTCTAATTGAATGTGATACTTTTCCGTTTACTATTTTTGACAGCAGAGACAGCCGTGGCAGTGTTCCGAGGTCTGCAATATAATTTTCTTAACCAATGTGCGGCTTGCTGAAACTTACAGTATAGACCCATTAAACGTAAAAACAATAATTGTATTGATATCAGCACAATTTTATTTTATTGATTTTCATGACATGAAACACTATGACTCTGGAATAACATTTTATTGAGTGGTTTTTATGGCTGTTTCGACGATGTTGTCTGGCATCAGTGTTGAAAAAATAACTATGCTAGCACCACCAACACAAACAAAACCATTGCGAAAAATTGAAAAATGAAAATTTACCTTTCAGAGCACTAGCTCGAGTTTTCCGACGTTTTTCATTATACATTGCGACGGCAGATGAAAATTTAATATCTTGTGAGTAATCGATTAGAGTTTAGTTGTTATTACTCGAGGGGAAGTGTGCGAAAGCAATCATTTTCTACATACTGTTTCGCAGAGTAATTGAATATCGGACGAGGGGTCAGGGAGAGAGGGAGGTGAAAGGAATGAGCGCCATTGTGGTTTCCTTCCACCTTCACCTTAAATCTATTCTCTGATTGACAAACTCTAGAGTACGCGTGACCATAGTGCGAGTCGGAAGACACTTCTTTGACGAAAAATCCCCCCGCCAGAACGGGAATCGATCCTTAAGCCCCTGCATGATGTATATGAGGCCAATCACTTGGGCCAATCACGGGAGCGAAACTAATCAACAGTGATAAACGACAGCATACGATTTAGGAGAGCGTATTTTAGGCGGCGTTGATGAGTGCAGGGTGTCGATTAACTGGGAAAACCTTTTTTCGAAAACTATCGATAAAATTACGCTGAAAAACGATGCCATTAAAGTTGAGCTTCCGCACCACGCTAGATTTGGGGTACAGACTAGGAAGCGTTGCTCATTAATGGTCAGCTGAATCCCAATAGGAAGTATCCCGTGTCGGGCACACGTACAGTGCATTGAAGACAGCATCATCCCAATTACGAGAACACTTGTAATACTAACCTCGAGCCGACCGCGAGTAATCGGTTACATATTACTAACATAGATAATAAGAAAAACTGTCACAATATTGAACTCCCGGCCCCGTCAGGCTAACGCCATATGAGCCTTGATAAAAAAATATATATTTTGGAAAGTTGAGCTTCTGTGGTGTCTGGAAACAGTTAGGGGAAGCTGGGGTAAGACGGACACGTTAAGAAGAACTTCAATTGTATCTTTGGAAACTCATGTTTTCCAAAATTTAAGAGCAGTCTCGTACAGTCAATCTACTGGTTTATGAAATGATTGGCCAAATGTTTTATAAAAATGTGTTTTTCCATGTTTTTTTTCCTTGAAATCAAACCAAGCTGAAAAGTAGAACATTTTTATCGATGCGGGATAATGGACATGTAGTGGGGGAATATGGACAGGTTATTAATATACGGAGCGTAGAAGTTTGACGCTCGCGAGAGGAAAAATTTCGCTCTCTCTCTCAGTGTTTGTGTGTTCAGTAACTGAAATTGAACAAACAGAGAAAGCGATTCCCGGAATAAAGCGCTGGAGAAAACGACTGAAACAGAAACAACCACTCAGAAAAATTGTAGTAGGCTAGAAATATTGTGGCGCGGTACTGTATTTCAAAACAAAAATTAACCGGGCAAACATTGCTAAAGGATCGTATCCTATGTTTCAAACTAACCGGCCAATCGGTAGAACCCAGGTTTGCATGCGAAACACCGCCGCGGGTCGGCGGTGGATTCGGATCGCGTCATCTTGGCGGCTTGGGTCGCCTCGATTCCTTATCCTCGCTGAATGAGGACTTTGTCATAAATATCAGAATAAATCAGAAAAAAATGCGAAAAACGAAAACGAGAGAATAAATTTATAATAGAAATGTGAGGCATTTATACACATGGTATTTTTTTCCGTGCCACAATACTTCTAGCCTACTACACTTTTTCTAAGTGGTTGTTTCTGTAGCAGTTGTTTACTGCAGCGATATATTCCGGTCACGATCTAAATCGTGTAACTGATGCATCTCGATGACCTCAATTCTGATCATGGTTTGTCCAAGGGATTCTGCTTCTTCTTTTTGGCTTTAAGAGGGTTTAAACTTTTCAGTTCATTCGCCTCTAACGTCTCCAAGGGATTGCTACGATGGCCGTCTTTTAATTGCCAGCATAGAAAATCATGAGCATAGAAATCATAACCTAAAATTAAAAATGAAGTGCTCAGCTGTGATTTTAATTGTAAATCGTCAAGAATGCTTCCGGATGAGTAACCAAACATCGCTTGCCAAAGGAAACTATCTAACGTAATCAAATATTAACATATATGACTCCAAACATTAAACAATACGTGACCCCGCTAAGCGCGAGCCCTGTGCTATAGAGATGTGCCATCCGCTCATGAGCTGTTCCGAAGAATCGACTCTTTGAAGTGAGTTGACGCGGAACAGCTCGCAAAAAAAATCAAACAGCTCTTCAGCTCACTTTGATGATGATGAAGGAGAGAAAAGAGCTGTAGAATTGAAGAGAGTGTGTGAGCTGTAAGATTCAAATGAACTGACCGTCTCTCGCTCTTCGTGTTAAGACATCAGTTTAGTTTCATTTGTCCCTCGTCTTTTCAACTGTTATATTCGCGTTGACGGCATTGAGCTTTGCTTACCAGTTTAGGGGGCGCCAAAAATAATAATTGGCTCTCAGGCAGAATGAACACGTTTTTAAAATTCAAATTATTAATGAAAATTAACTTCTGTGTATCAAATGAGTATTCTATTTCAATGAAAAACACTTTGTTTGCAGGCGGTGCAAAAATCTCATAAGATTTTTTTTTTGAAGAAAACTTTCTATTGTAATGTAAAGCCTCAGTAAAAATGTCGGAAATGTTGTACTCGCCGAGTCTGTTGTAAATAATAGTCTGGAATACGTGTTTCAAGTAATTAATAATATGGTGTGAAAAATTTCATTTGAATTTTAACATTTTCAAACTGGCTTCGTGGCTATCGAGTTTGGGACCCAAATTGAAAGTCGGCACTGACAACTGAGCTGAAGAGCTGTTCATAAAGAACAGCTCATTTAGATGAGCTGATATGATCAGAGCTGTTCATCATGATGAGCTGATTTGCACACCTCTACTGTGCTATGCTGCCTATGCTCAATTTGCATTGGATGGGATAGGGTTGCCAGAGCCCCGGGTTTGTCTGATTCGCTGTTGTTGGTTTCTCCACGTGATTACTATGGCAAACGCTCGGCGCGCTGTAGTTTGTTTGTTTTGTTGTCCTTCGCGCAAAGCAGAAATAAAGTTTCTCTGTGTTGAGTGCTGTTTACCTTTAAAATGCCCATGTAAAGACAATACTCTGAAGAAAACCCAAATTATGAATGGATCAATATGACGACAGTAAACTCAAGCAATGATAAATGCAACATCTACTTGGAAATTCTTTTTTTTTTCATTAAAAAATTGTGATTTCTAAAATGTTTGGTTTGAAGAAAATCGTTGAAAAACATAAAACAAATGGGCAATTTGAACGCCTTATGGTATTATTAGCAACTAGAGACTTGTCTTGATTACATGTGATTTTCATGAAGAAAAAGCATTTACTAGTTGCCTGAAAACACCCAAAATCGGACAAAGCAACATCATTTACCATAATATTCTCGTTCAACAATAACGGAACGCGAAACCCAATATGTTATCGCGAATTCCAATTCAACTAACAACGCCTACTAAAATCTTACGGTGAAACATATTTGGAATATTTTTTTTTAGTTTTTATTTATTGTCATTTTAAAAATTTCAATTTTTTCACGCCGTATATAAAAGGAAGGAAGGAAGTTCTAATTAGCAGGAACGGATAACGGAAATTTTTCCAGTTTGAAAGAAAAAAAAATGCACTCCTTGCGGTATATTACAACTAACAACTAATTACAACCTCATTTCCGTTTTCCAGGCAATGCCATCTGCGGTTAGCGGTGGCGGCGGTGGAAATCATACGGTCGGTGGAGGAGGAGGAGGGGGTGGCAATGGAAATAACATGAATCTCCCGACGAACGAAGACTGCGGCATACGGGACGTTTGGCGACACAATCTGGAGGAAGAATTCCGCACAATCCGACACATTGTACAGAAGTACCACTTCGTGGCGATGGATACCGAGTTTCCGGGCGTGGTGGCGCGTCCGGTGGGAGAATTCCGCTCGTCTGCCGACTACCAGTATCAGTTTTTGCGCTGCAACGTGGATCTGCTCCGGATCATTCAGCTTGGGCTGACATTTATGGATGACGAGGGGCGCACACCGCCCGGCTTCTCGACGTGGCAGTTCAACTTCAAGTTTAATCTGAACGAGGATATGTATGCGCAGGATTCGATCGATCTGCTGCAAAATTCAGGCATCCAGTTCAAGAAGCACGAGGAGGACGGCATCGATCCGTTGGATTTCGCCGAGTTACTGATGACGTCCGGAATTGTGCTGATGGATAACATTAACTGGCTCAGCTTCCATTCGGGGTACGATTTTGGATATTTGCTGAAGCTTTTGACGGATCAGAACTTGCCGGCGGAGGAAATCGATTTCTTCGAGCTGCTACGGATCTACTTCCCGACCATTTACGACGTCAAGTATTTGATGAAAAGTTGTAAGACACTGAAGGGAGGCCTGCAGGAGGTGGCCGACCAGTTGGAGTTACGTCGCGTCGGACCGCAGCATCAGGCCGGCTCAGATTCGCTGCTCACCGGGATGGCGTTCTTCAAGATGCGCGAGGTACATGGTTTTGGTTTTCTTAAAGCTAGCAATTGTAGTAAGGGCATTGACGATAGCCAGTCTGTAGAATGCTGTAGTCTAATGGGAGATAGTGGCATCAGTGTTGGTGATGCCATTGGTGGTGGTGTAGGTGGTGATGGAGGTGATAGTGGCGATATCAGTAATATTAATAATACTAGTGGCTTCGTCAGTTTTGAGTGTAGCTGTAGTGATAGCTTTGAAATCATGCTAAATCGGTCGCTTAACCATATAGATACCAAGTTGAAGACACACGTGAGGGGAGATTCGAGCGAGTAGATGAGTTTATTTATTGGCCATGCCATGCGATTATTATCAATTGTCTTATAGTTCCTATCATTGATGAGATTTGATCTAGCTAATTAACCATTAATATTTCGTACCTGCGAGTATAGAATACAGCAAATGAGTTTATTCCATTAATGTAGCGGTTGTTGCTCACACTGTTTGATTAGATTATGAATTGTTAAAATGAATTGAATTGTGAATTGTTTGTTACCTTAAAGGAAGGAAATATATACTTTTGAATTGAATGAAGGAAGAACGCAGATTCTCGTATCTTTTCATTACAATAAAAGCTGTTCGAAGAAATTTGCTAAACATATGACAATATGCCATGGAATAGTCCTCATTTGCTGTATACTATTGGCGAAAGAACCGAATATTTGAAGAGATCACTGACAATTTTGGATAGCCGCAGTCGTTCTGATGAAGTTTTGTGCTAACATTGAACCGGAACAGAGTTCAAATAGAATATTTGTTTCGCCCAGGCTATCGATCTCGTATTACCCACATTAGCGATGAATACCCCGACTTTTTTTTTATAATTTAATTAGGTATGAAACCGATTAGTTGCGTTCGACTTGAGTTTAGAAGGGAGACATATTTTCTTCAGGAAAAGGATGGGTTATATGGATATCGTAACCATGTTGATGATCACACTAAATTCGTAAACCTATTCTTATATCTACTATGTATTTGCATTTTTATTATTCTATTGTTAGTAAGAAGGGAACCGATTGCTCGCGAAGGAAGGAAATGAGGCTATAATGATACAAGGACAATCCCACACGAAGATCGACAGCTTTAAAGAAAACATATATTTTGGACATGTAATCAAGGTCTAACCGAGCCAACACATCTCTCACCGGTACATTGGGCTGCCTTTCTCGGGCCCGAAGGGAGTTGTCCAAATTCGACCTGGCGACAAGATACACCTCGTGCGACCAAACAACGTGTTCGTTGTCGTGATAACCTTGTCCACAAACGCAGAGATTGTTGTCGGCAAGATTGATACGAAAGAGTAGCGCGTCTAACGAACAGTGATTGGACATAAGTCGGGAGATGGATGTTTCGACTCAAATCCCAACATTTGATCCGCGGCTTGAGGTTAACCTTAGGGATAATCGAGTGAAACCACCGACCCAATTTAACCTCGTTTCATTTGAGCTGCCAGTTAACGATGGTATTTTTACGGACTAAAGAGTAAAATTAATTGAAAGCGATTGGACATTAATAAATATCGCCTTCAGGGGGTAGTGGAAACTTGGATAAATTAAAAAAAAATATTTCTGGCTTAAAATGTTTTCTGGAATGTCTACTTTACTGTAGTTTTTGTCCTAGGTTTGTCCGATGCTTTGTTTCAAAGTTATAAGCCAATTAGTGGACCTAAGTCTTTGCGTAAGAAGCGCGGATCCAATGTCCACGAATCCAAACTGGTGGAAGTTCTACCTCCGGAACGGTCCATTCGATTTCAATGAGATAGTTTTTCCCAGATTCTCCACAAAATTTCCTGTCATCGTACGTAGCCTTTTTTTGATATTTTGAGAAATAAAATTTTGGTTAGTGTTTTTATCTCGATTTTTGAGGCAAAAACGCAATTTTTTAACAAAAAAAATGTCGCAATTTCGTTAAAAATAAATATTTTGAAAAAATCCTACGTACGATGACAGGAAATTTATCCAAGATTACGTAAAAAAAATCAATGGTTGAAATCGGTCCACTAGAGAAACTTGTAGAACTCCCACCAGTTTACAAGGTTTTGGCTGCAAGAGTTCAACAAACCGGTTGCGGCTATTCAAGGTACAGTCCAATTGACACCAATTTATTTTTTGTTTGTTAAGTAATATATACCTAACAAAACTGTGATATCAGATTGATCATAGTAATTTGTTTTCTCATTGAAAAAAAACCGCGAAAATCACATACTTTTTGTGATGTTCATAGTGTACTACCCTCTTCAATCGCTCCTACTTTTGCTAATGAGTCAACCCTCTCATTAACCCGAATTGAGCAATGTGAAGGGACCCAGGCAACAGTAATGACATAACAACATCTGGATAAAGCACCCAAAAACTTCTAGTATCTTCTCAAGGAAGTGCGGCGAGTGCTTTTCCGGCCTCACTGAACGCATAGCTTCGACAGAGCAAAGACTATCCGTTTCAATGTAATAGTGTTCAACAGGTCGTGAGGCGACGAGGTCGTGGGCTGTCCAGCGCCCGGTGTATCATTGCCAATTCCGCAGTATACACTAAGCGAGGAAACTGAAGACTGTGGAAGGAGCTGAAAATTTCGTTGAACACTCAAAATCCTGTAGACTCGTTCATAGAGGACCCATCAGTAAAGTGCATATTGAAGTATGACTAGTGTAGCTGTCCTTGAAACCAAGCTATTGAAATAAAAAAAAATCAGTATATAAGCGGATGCCCGCTCGGAAATCCACTCAGCTACAATTGTACAGCGGTTAGAGCATGTGATCGCTGCTACAAGATTGATGTGGCGAAGCTAACATCGTTCACCAAGAAAGCGCTGATGAACGATGTCACCACCAAGAGCCTGTTTGTGCAAATGAAGGGCATGGATGCATCGTGTTCTTTCAAGCTTCCCCTCAAGATCAAAGAGGAGTCCACCGGAGAGAAGAATGGTACCGCTAAGAAGGTGGCCAACGAGAACTTCAGCATTGAAAAAGGTTTCAGCTTAACTTTTTTCGTTTGGTGGTCATCGAGTCAGCATCGATTGGCGGCGGGTGTCGAGCGTCAAGCGAGAAGACAGCTGCCAAGTAGGATACCGACACGATGTCATCCCTGCTGGCAAATAATCTGCCGCTTTTACCGGGGAGAAGAAAACAGCTACCGCTGCTATCGTCACATATCACATATCTTAGCCGTCTAAAACGCCGCAAAAATGCTTGCCTTCGCGCTTATCACTCAATCAGAAGTGCTTACAATTGTCATCTTTTCAAATTGGCTAGTCGGGAATATAAAACCCTCAACAAAGTGCTATACTTTAACTATGTGCGTAACACAGAACGTAATATTTATGGCAACCCTAAGCATTTTTGGCGATTTGTTAATAATAAACGCAAGGAGAATGGCTTGCCGTCGACTATGTTCCTAAATGATGAAGTGGCGTCTTCCACCTGTAGTAAATGTGCTTTGTTTGCGAAATACTTTTTGAGTGTATTCAGCATGGAATCAATACCACCTGATAATGCTTTGCGTTACGTTGCTAGCGACGGATTTTCAGTCGGAACTCTTTCCGTTGTTGCAGAGGATGTTGCTTGTGCGATTTCCAAAATGAAACAATCTTATTGTCCTGGGCCTGATGGTATTCCTGCTGCTTTATTGAAAAAATGTTGTGAAACACTAAAATCTCCGGTCGCTACAATATTCAACATATCTTTACGAAAGAACAAGTTTCCTGAAAGTTGGAAATCATCATTTATGTTCCCTGTGTTTAAAAAAGGAGTTAAGCATAGTGTGGAGAACTATCGTGGAATCACTTCCCTGTGCCCTGCTCTAAGGTGCTTGAGGCCATTGTTTATGATCATTCACTGTTTCGGGTGAAAAGCTACATTTCTACTGCACAACATGGGTTTTACCCTGGTCGTTTAGTTTCAACAAATTTATTGGAATTTACATCGCTATGCTTGCGTACTATGGAACAGGGTAATCAGATCGACACTATTTATACCGATCTGAAAGCGGCATTTGATCGTGTTGATCATGGAATTTTGCTTGCCAAACTCAACAAATTAGGAGCATCATCTAGTTTGCTTTCGTGGCTAAGCACATATCTACGCGGTCGCAAAATTTCCGTGAGAGTGGGTTCCTCCCAATCGAGGTGGTTCCAGAATGGTTCCGGAGTACCGCAAGGTAGCATCTTAGGACCTTTGCTATTCTCGCTGTTCGTTAACGACATCACCCGACTATTGCCTCATGGAACAAGGTTATTCTACGCTGACGACGTAAAAATTTATCTGCCAATTGAGACCACCAGAGACTGTTTGAGACTTCAAAGCTTGATTGATTTATTTGCGGAATGGTGCAGCTTTAATCATATGACAATCAGCAATGGCTCGTTACTCCAGCGAAGTGATAACGTGACGGACCTAGGTGTTGTTTTGGACAGCCCAATGTCGTTTAGACAACATTATACATTCATCATCAATAAAGCGTACCGTCAGCTCGGAACAATCTTTCGATTAGGTAGAGAATTTTGCGATCCTGGCACTTTACGAACTCTCTATTGCTCATTAGTTCGTTCCATCCTTGAGACAAGCTGTGTTGTTTGGAATCCGCATTATGAGTACTGGATACTTCGAAATTGAAAGGATACAAAAGTGCTTCATTCGTAGAATTTGCCGCATGCTGCCTTGGAGAAATTATGATAATTTGCCACCTTATGAGGATCTTTGTCAGCTAGTTGGTATAGCTCCTCTCGAGCAGCGACGCAAGGATATTACCGTTAAGACCGTCCATAAAATCCTATCGGGATGCTTTGATTGCCCTGCTGTTCTGTCGCGACTTCAGCTGTACTGCCCTCTTCGGCCTCGACGGAACCAACATCTGCTACGGGTTGATGCGCATCGCACTAATTATGGTCTTCAAGAACCTATTCGTCAGATGGCGTTAGAATATAAACGTCGTGGAAACTTATTGTCCTTTTAGAATATTTTGTGTGCAACTGTGAAATGTATGCGTAGTATAGTATTGTCATAATTGTTATCCATCTTTGTTATTCGCCTAGTTTTTATGTCATTTTATTTTGTATACCATTGTTAAAAGATATTGGGTTTTTATGCCGCTTTGAGTTCGAATTTAACGTTTGCTCAAGGTGGCTTTTCCCAATCTAAGTTCCTTTTTTTACCATTAAGACTTATTGTCGGATGGTTTCGAATAATAAATAAAAAAAATTACGCACAACACGAGGAATTTTGCTTTCAGCAAATCAAATCCAGTTCTTCTTAGAATTCACAATTCGACAACTGACAGCGTAGCGAAGACATTGTTTCCGGTTAACGTACTCAGGGAGCAAAAGTGACTCGAAGTCGGACGGTCTCCTGTTTTAATTAATTCACACGTCAGACTTATTTCGGTTATCACCCCTGAGATTTCTACGTTAAGGAAAGGTACGTACACGCGATGTTAGCCTGCTTCCGGTCAGCCACGACGTGAACGCAAAAAAATCAAAAACTATTCATTTTTGAGCCATTTTCGTGTTAACAACTCCAAATTTAGAGCAACAAGAGCAAGTTTCCCGACATTGAAAAACAGTCAATTTGTTGAAGCATTCAATACATATGAACTATTTAGGAGCTGCTAAGTCTAATCATTGCTGAGTCTAATGACATTGCAACAAGGTAAAATAGTAAATCTTTCCTTGCTATTTTCAGTTTGAAAGGCTAAAGTACGAGTGGGAAGACACTTTCAAAAAAGACCCGATTCGTCTGCATTATAAACTTGCTCAGGTGATAGATCTTCAGACAATAAAAAGTCTTCAAAGTCACGTTAAAACTCCTCAGCTGCTTGATGATCTCCGCTCCGCTAATTCCATGACGTTACTTAAAACAATATAAACAATCACACGATGTATCAAAGTTTCGTTCTAGTCCTAGCAAATCGAAAAAGGTTTTTGCTTTGGCTGCAATGCTATCCATTCCGCCAAGGCCGCATCAAGTTCATAGTAGGTGGATTTCTTCATTGTTTTCCGATTTTTTTTATTCCGGAAGCACTGTCCGACATTGATGCAAAACTCAGCAGTTTGTCTTTTTGCTTTAAAATGTCTCGCACCAATCCCGCTTCCCGCTTGTCTGCTTCTCCAATCCCGCAATCCAAGCACCTCTGCTTCCTTGAAGCTCCATTTTCAGTTTTAGAAATCATTTCTAGTTTTTGTACAACTGTTAACACAACTTTTTTTCGTTTTTCGGCCTTTTTTATACGAGGAACTAACGAAACAGTACACTTGAGCACTGAGAACGCTTATGTGAACCAGTAAATTGGCAATCAGAAAAGTATAGTGTAAAAGGCTACCGTGAATGCTGTCTTACATCGTAGATGGGGAAAGCTACTTACCTCCCCTTCTCAGACCACATTCTGCGCAGAAGAAAAAGTAAGTCGACTTTCAGAATAGTGCGAGTATCTTTAACCCGACTACTGTTGTTTGAAGTCACTCACGGTGCAGAACAGGACTCTGCATAGTCATAGTCAACTGAGGATAGTCAGATGACTATCTGACTGACTATATCCCTATTCAGTTAGTAATGAGTTTTGGCTTCTACACGCAGTTTCTCCGCCAAAACGACTACACAGTCAGTCGGGCGTTAAGTCGCTTTCTCCCTCTACCAACTCGACTATATCATTTCATTCTTCCCAGTCAAATTGTCCTCATTGCATTTTGAAGTGAATTCCCCCAAAACGTATCCGTTCCTCTCTTTCTCTCTCCCATGTACGTGTGCATGCATCGATGTTTGAGTTCAATGTGGTTTGACATACGCTACAGGTGAGCTCGTTTTTTTTTGTATCGTACATGAACATTACTTACACGTATAAAATAGCGTGCAGTGTGTGTGCGCTATTTTGCACACTATTTACTAATACTAACGCGAGGACCTTTATAGCATGTTTGATAAATGTCTATGTTCGTTGGTTTGAGTTCAAGATGGGTAGACAATAAACCGTCCATCGATGGGGTAACTTCTTTTCTGCATCAGAAATCATGTTTTCGTTCCGCTTTATATGGACGTAAAATAAGATTGCGTTCGTTGGTATAAAACTAGTGTCAGGGGAAAATGAAAGTGTGGATTGAAGTCAGCTGTGTGAAGAGGCAGATTTGTGTTCATTAGTCGCGTCAGTTAAAATAACCACTGACTGGACTAGTTCACCAGTCATCCTCGCTAGTCAACGCTAGTCAATTCATTTTCTAGTCAAGTCACTTTTTGTTGGCGGTGACTGCCGAAGGAGTTCTAGTAGAAGCGAAGCTACGGAGAGTAGAGTCACAGTTTTTCACTTTCGAAGATTTCGGGCCGTGGTGCAGAATAAGGTATGGGAGTATGAAGGCCATAAACAAAACAAAAGAGCAAGTATGCCATTCAAAGTCAAATTCCAGGAAGGCATATAGAATGACGATGCGCCAGTTATTTTCAACGTTAGAATTATAGGACATATTGCACTTTCCTTGTTGTTGGCGTTCATAATGGGTTTTTTTATTTGTAGATTAATTTTTTTTCATTGTGAGTTTTGCCTCCGCGAATCATCCGCTCGCGAATAATCGTGGATCCACTGTATTGTTTTCTTACCATTTCAATGTAGTGAAGCTGTAGATTTTTTGGAAAAAATATAAATGATCAAAAGATCACTGCAAAATTATATCAATGGCGAAAACTTCAACTCTATGGGGCTGTCCACATACCACGTGGTCAACTTTAGGGGGAGAGGGGGGGGGTTTACGAGACTGTCCACGCTTGTCCATGGTGAGGGGGCAGGGGGAGAGATAATTTTCACGTGGGCACGTAAAATGTTTTACGTGCAGTTGCTGGTACTGTGTAAAGAGGCTCTGAGAATGCCGGTCGGACATCCATACTTCTCTCAGATCGTTGATCTTCTTCGTTCAAATCTATATTCCGTTTTCCGTTCTTGTTGCAAATCGTGACAACAATTTTGAATGGGAAAATCTTTGAAACCATTAGCTACTCTCAGAGTCGGTCTTTCCTCGAAGAAAGTTATGCTCTGTGTCTGGTGGAATTGGGAAAGAATTCTGTGTTATAAACTTCCATAAACCAATCAGTCGATAAATTACAATAAATATTGCTCGCAACAGGACGAATCGAGGCCAGGGATCCGTTCAGTATTAATCAATATGATGGGCGGCGTGTTGAACCAGAGTAACGTAAGGCCTCATATCTCCTTGACATTCCGGCAAATAATTTTGGAGTTTGGCTGGAATGCGCTATTCCACTCATCGTGATCACCGGATATAGAACCATCAGATTATTACTTATACAGATCACTTCCCAATTTTAAAAAGGAAACCCCGGTCTGGAATGTCGAAAAAATGGAATTTTTGTTTTTTTTTTGCATTTTTGAGAAGCATATGCCCTCAGTAATGTTGTCATAAAAGGATTTCGAGATATTTGAATTCGTTGGAAAGTAACATCCAAAAGTATGAAGTCACCTCAAAGGATACAGTATTGCTCATGTTCTTTGAACGCGTTTCTCTCGAAAACAGTTTTTTTTCAACTTTTTTTCAACGTTTTGGCTGAAATTTTTTATCAGCAAGTAAATATGAACTATCTAAAGCGCTACATAGCCGTTTTTTTTATATCTCATTGTTTCTTCTTATAAACAGAAATTTTTCATAAAAAATAACTAATTTTTTTTAACAAAAATGGGCGCCATTTTGGAAATTTTTTGAGTTTTTAAAAATCTTTATGTAACGTTTTAGGTATTGTCCTAATGTTTCAAAATATTCTTTGGAATTTGTTCTGCGACCTCCGTTGTTTCAGAACCGATACCACCAGCAAGGTACCGATTTTCAGACAGCATCTACGCATCCAACTGTCTAAAGCGTAATAATCATTATTCGTGCGCTCAAAAAATGGAAAATACGTCTTCAAATATACCTCAAACGATAACCAAAATACCCGAACACTTCACTTTATTCCTAACATCCGAAAAAATTCACGAAAGTTCATTATTTTCCGAACTTCCAGACAGGGGTCTCCCTTTAAGCGCATGAACTGCGACTCTTTGGATAGTATAAAAAACACAATGATAGTTTTTTGACAAAAGATTGTGGAACAAACCGGTAGAAAATATATATTTAAGTTTTTCCTTAAAACCGGAGCGAGCTTTCCGACCAGCCAAATATTTCCCAAGAAATTACAGAGGAACACGACTCAGCCTAGTTTTGTGTTCTGTAAAGGCTACCAAATAGCATATACTAATTCCAAAATTATCTCAATGAAATGATGGATCTGCGGATCAGCTAAGTGAATGGGCTCTGAAATTGGCAATGCTGTAAGGAAATTCATTCTATGCAGAGAATGTGCGTGATGCAGCTTGTTTGAGAGTTACAATGTAGAACGGCTCGACAAACATGTGGGCGAATCTATCAAACTCACATACTGTAGCATTTTTAGATTATAAACTAGCGTGAGTTTGAAGAAAGTTTGCTTTGTGATCTTGGAATATTGGTAAAACGGGAAATTCATTAGCCGAAATGACTGAAAATTTTTTTACACACAAAAGCTAGCCGAAGACAACATAAATGGAATTCGGAACAAACTGAAGAGCGATACAAAAAACTTCCCGGCTAATGTTGTAAGTCCAATAATAAAGAACAAGTCGCTACTATGGCATTGTGCACTAAAAAAATGTATTTACAAAGCCAATTTCCCCAGGTACCTTGGTTTTTATGGTTGTGTTAGGGAACACCAGTCGATGGGAAAAAAAGTTCCCCCAACTAGTATGTATTTGTAATGCCAATTCCCCCAGGTACCTTGGGTCTGATGGCTGTGTTTGGGAAACCGTGAGTCGGGCCAATTAAAACGGAGAAGTTAGGGCGTTTAGATAGCACTTCACATTTTACAGTTAATCAATTGCTTATCTAAGGGAAATAACCATATATTGCCACCAACATTTTATGCTGAACGGGCAATGGCAACTATATTGCCACTAGAAATGAGCAAACCGTTCACGAACGGTACGAAAGAACTAGTTCGCCGAAAAGAGTGAACGAACGGTTGTTCTTTTTCAAAGAACGGTAGTTCTCCCCACGAACTGATTGCGAGCGAACGGTTTGTGAACGAACTGATTCCGAAAGAACGGTTTGCGAGTGAACTGTTTGAGAGTGAACTGTTTGTCAACAAACTGTTTGCGAGTGAACTGTATGGGAAAGAACTGATTGAGAGTGAACTGTTTGAGAACGAAGTGTTTGCAGGCGAACTGTTTGCGAACGAACGAGTGCAGCTGAACTGATTGGTGCTGGACGGAATGGATAAATATCAGAGATCGAAATACTCGCCGATTTGTGACGAAAAACAACCATTTTCACCCACAGAGAAACATAGCTGAAAATATAGGAGGCGAGAGAATATTATACGCTCACTTCGATTCTCGCGAGAAACGCAGAGCCGATTTTTATTTTTCGGTGAGTTATGATTGCCGAAAAATGGTCTCGATTTCAGTGACTCCTTGATGCCGATAATGGTTTTTCACTTCTTCAGTACAGCTGAAAACATGCGGCAATATTGGGTTTCATCGTGAAGTGAACATGAGATGGATTAATATTTGTACAATTCACACGCTGTCCAAATGCAGATCGTTTGGACGCTGCTCTAACAGACTAATGTTGGTAAAGTTAGCTTTGATTTTTCGCTCCATATTTTCAGTACCAAATGAGAGACGAAAAAGCATTCTCGTTGAACTTCCGAGATAGAGATTTTCGACATCTCTTTCTCTCTGAAAAAGAATATTCGGTGAAAAGGAAGAGACGAAAATATCAACAATACACAGTTCATCGAAAACTAGATTGATTGAATGAATATTTATCGCGCAGCCGAACGAGAATTTCGATCTCTGATAAATATAACGAGAGCGCTTGTGAGAAAAATAAAACGATATTGTCATTCATAAGCAAAATGCATGTAACGCAGGGTTTATTTTGTTTATGTATACTCAATTTTGGGGTAAAAATTAAATTTGATTTTCGTAGTTTTAAAAGCAAAACTATATATTTTCAATTCCATGTATTCTTTCAATTCTGCGTAACATTCATATATTTCCTGATTTTCAGAAAAAAATCTGGGGGAAGCTGGGGCGATTCATGAATTAGGTAAACATAAAATCTTATAGTGAGGGCAAAGTTTTTTCGTTTCAATTCATTGTTTGTTATTTGTTAATTAGTGAAAATCGCTGCTGATTTTTTTTCCCCTGAATGAACATTATGAAATATTATCTTACATGGAACCTGTGTGTTGTCCAAAAATAGAATATGAAAAATTGCATATATTTTGTGCGTATCAAATTATTACATAAACTTTGGACGACCGATAAACATATTTTCACATACAGTTTGCGACTTTTAAAGAAGCAGCTTATCTTTCCCCACTAAATTTCAAAAATATAAATTCCATACGTACACTATCCAGTCCAACGATATCAATCAATAGCTGTCTATTGATGTTGGGTTTCAGCTAACATATTATGCTGTTTTTAATACCGCTGGATGAAAGAGCGAAAGAACGGTTCAAAAGAACTGAATCATTTAGATGAACGGTTAATGAGTGAACCGTTCATCAAAGTGAACTGTTTTGCCCATCTCTAATTGCCACCAATTTTTTTCAATGTTTTAACTGTTTTTCGAATTGAAATTTTTTTTCGTGTATTTTAGCATGTAAACATGCTGTATTGTAGTTTACGTTGATTACATGCCTAGTTCTCACGGCCCGTTAAAGGATTAAATGAACAATGCTTGTTAGATGAAGGTGTTTTTGTATACTATAACAGTTAATAAGAGACTGAAACAACATGTCAAAGATTCTGAATCAAAGCAGCAGAATGTATCCATAAAACAAACGTTTAAAAAAATCATAACAAAAAAACGATGTGATGATGTGAACTTAAGATCTTCAGTATGGAATATGTCCACCGTGAGCCTCAATCATCTTTTGAAGACGTTTGGACATGCTCTCCACACATGATTCTTCAGATGTTGTGCGTTATTCTCCTTCCAGGCTGTCGATAACGCTGTAAGTGCGTGTCCTTGTTCATTACGCCAGTTTTGTCACCTTATTGTCCAGAACAGCTCACAGATTTTCAATAGGGTTCAAATCCCAATTTTGAGCAGGTCATTCCTGAACTTTAATCCGCTTAGACTTGAAAAACCTTCATCTTTTTATAGTATGTTGAGGATCATTGTCCTGTTGGAAAATGTATCCTTTGTCAACGCTGGTTTTTGCAACGGATCTACGAAGATTTTCATTTATGGTGTCAATGAAAGCGTCAGCTGTCATTATCCTGTTTTGATTATCGTCGTCAGCTGTCATTATCCTTTTTTGATTATCGTCGTCAGCTGTCATTATCCCGGCTCAGGCAAAGCAGCTCCAGACCATGATGTTTCCGATATTTCGAATGGTTACCGATGAATCTTTCTTGATTTCTCGGATGGTCATTAAATCAATGCGACGGTCTGT
The DNA here is from genome assembly GCF_029784135.1 of Toxorhynchites rutilus septentrionalis. Classification (NCBI taxonomy): domain Eukaryota; kingdom Metazoa; phylum Arthropoda; class Insecta; order Diptera; family Culicidae; genus Toxorhynchites; species Toxorhynchites rutilus. The sequence continues at coordinate 84,664,477 of NC_073745.1, forward strand.
TTTACGCACAACTTCTCTACGCGTTCTCTCAGCCACAGATCCGAGCTTATGGCCGTTTGCCCAAAATTTCCTGTACAGGTGAACCGAACGTGAATGGCGCGTACAACTAGTTATAACTTAAGGCAACACCAACGTCAAGGGATGCGTCAATGTTTTGGTACAAGATATCGTGAGTTTTCCAGTGGATTTTTTCCATGTCATACCTGTTTTAACCAAAAAACCAAATCCAACCAAACCAGAACTTGAAAAATTGCGAATTAAATTGCAATTATTCAATGCTGTTCAATAACGGTTGATATGAACTTCCATTTGAGTGGTTACCTTAATTATCATCCACATATTTCCATCTATGAAAAAGTTCATGAATTCGGGTGGATTTTTCTCGTTGTGGGTCACTGTATATACGTTCGGTGGGTTCGAGCTTACGAAGACGAATCAAATACCCACATATTCTTGGTTTAACAGTAGAACTAATGTGCTTTTCCCATTGCACTTCTTTCAGATTTTCTTCGAAGACGAGATCGACAACGAAAAGTACTGCGGCCACCTATACGGTTTGGGAACTTCGTTTTCCGGAAACAACGCGAGCTCTACACTGAACAACACTGCGCTCGTCACAGGCTCGACCATGGGCTCTGGCCCAGGAGGTGGAGTTAGTGGCAACACCAACAACAATGGTGGCACCACTAACAGTAATAACAGTAATAACAACAACATCCCAACCAGTAACAACTATCACGACAATGGCGAAACCAACGCAGCATCATGATTGCGTCTGGTGATCCGCTAGAAACAACACATTAAATTAGCAAAAACACATGCAACAGTTTGAAACGCAGCAGAAGAGTAAGGATACACACTTTAGAACTCAAACAAAAAAATATAACGAGCAAGAACTATTCTCTTTAAAGAAAACAAATATTTATTACTATTGATCTATCGTAATTATAACGACACAGCAAGAAAACAAAAGATTATTTCGAAACATACATCTCGAAACGGCACGGAACAAACGTTCATCTAATTTTAGGCGAAGAGAAATATACATTTCTATTTTACATCTCTTCCCTGTTTGTTGCGATGTGAGATATTGTTTTTTTTTGTTTTGACAAAGGAGTAATGATTTTATTTTTTATGACAAGCATTTGAAGCCACCACTGATTTTGTTTTGTTTTCCTGTTTTCAATGACAAACGACAAAAAAAAAACAAACGAACGAATTACTTTTCGTATATTTTTCACAATTTTCACTATTCAAACAATTCAAAATAAAAGTTAGAGAGACGCTCTTATCATACCAGACGAACACGAGAGAACGAAGAAAGTATGTTGTAAACGTTATCAGATAGGTGCGTTTCGATTAAAATTAAAAGAAAGAGAGTGTAGGGACTTTTGTTTGTTTTGTGAACACAGGCTAGCAGGCTGGGCACTTCTAGGACCGACGAAATAAAAATATCAAAAACATGTATTTATTACTGAAAACATCGTTTTTTAGCTTCATTCAATTTAAAGCGAAACAACAAGTTATAATAGAGGGTAAAAGCTGCGTTGATTTTTTTTTTCAGTAGATGAAAGGCCCATCCATCAACAATGTGGACCTATTTGGGAGGCGTCAGCACTTTGCGGCAAGAAATACACGGAAAAATATACAAGAAAAAAAACAAACAAAAAAAAAACAAAGGGGTTAACATCTGATCAAATCCGATGTGGAATGAAAGATTGGCGAGGGATCAAGAATGTGTGGATGTGGGTGTGTAAGGCACATAGAAAGGGTTGCTTTCGGGACAACTAAAAAGCCAGGAAACAAATTTCATCTAATGGAAGAACTTTTTCCGATGCAAATTGGAGTTCGAGCAAAAAAAGAGAGCGGAAAAACTTTGGAAGAAGTAATACACAAAATACAACAAACAATAAAGCATCAATTGATGAAGCAAATATATATTGGAATAAAATGTTTTATTAATTCACAATTTATTAGTTTGATGTTTTTTTCTTATTCCAGTCGATGTTAATTGCATGTTATTCAATAATCATTCATTTAGTGCTTATCATAGAGCTTTGTTACAACAACTTCGGGAAAGGTGGCGCAGAATATACCAAAATTCGTTTGAATTTGAAACTTCACAATCCGTTGAAGATCGACTTTTGCATTCTACACTTCACACAAAAATCCTCGGTCGAAAACTACCAAATACATTTGGTAATGCAAAATTAGTAGAATGTACAAATTTTTTGTACATATTGTCAACAAACCCGCATCCCTACCAGAGATTAGTATATTTTACTCGATAACATTAGTAAGCTTGGATATTGTCATATCTGAAAACTGGTGAGAAAAGTGCGCATTAACCATTTTCATTGTTCCCATAAGGCAATACGGAGGTACAATAAGGATATAATTCTGATACGTGCATTTTCGGCGAGAAAATGTAGCCGATATTGGGCTTCCGAATCATGGCTCTGCTTGACATATGTGTTTATTAGTACGGTCGAAAATGACTATAGATTGGTAGTATTTACCAAAAAAATTCGTTATATTTACTAATTATTTCTCTCAGTGTACAATCCGTCCGAGATTGAAACATACGCAAAAGTGGAAACATTGAGCCTTAGGCTGATGTCACATTAGGCTGATTCGCCGCCGCGGATTCCGTGAGTAAAACCGCAGCGGAGGATCTACAGTGTATTGTGAATGAGCCATGTCACACAGAGCGGGGCGGTTTTGGAAGCGAATTCATATCGAGAAAAAAACCGTCGCGATATCCGCGGCGGCGAATCCGCCTAATGTGACATCAGCCTTATTGACGAATTTAGCTGAATCAGCACATAAGACACCTACATTAGAGCTCAGAACTACAAAAGTGATGATGTTTGTTTATTCTGTGCACTTGAAAGCGCGATTCGGTCGTGATTATTTCCATTAGTTTCTATTTAAAATCATTTTAGCAATTAAATTTCATCAGTAAATGGTAAGAAAATTCTATTTTGGTCTATTTAAATAATCTTCGAAATATTTGTTTGATAGTGAATATAGGTTAAGTGCTCCCGTGGCCGAGTGGTTAGCGTCTCACACTATCATGCCGGGTGTTCGGGTTCGATTCCCGTTCTGGTCGGGAGATTTTTCGTCAATGAAAATTCTTCCGGCTTGCACTGTGGTCACACGTATTCTAGAGCTTGCCACTCAAGAGCACATTCGAGGCGTGTTATTCGCCATAGCAATCTCAACCAAGTACTACTTATAAAAATTACGAAAGTAGTGCTACGTTGAGAAGGCAAAAGTTCCACTGGAACGTTAGGGTGGGTTTAGACTAGTGATATATTCATGTGAAGAAATATGATGAGATTTATAGAAATCGCATCAACCGTTTACACTAGCGTGAACTTCTATAATGAATATATTCATATTTTCGGTGAATTTATTCACCTGAAGTAGAACTGCATCCAACTTTAGTGATTTCTCACCAGTGAGAAATTCACAAGCGTTTACATATGCTGAATTTATTCATGTTATATATACCTCGAATAAGTGTATCATATTTATTCACACCCGTTTACACCTATTTTCACGTGAATAAATCCATCTATAGCTATAGATCTCCCTAATGTAAACCCGCCATTAGTGACATCCAAGAAGAAGAAGAGGTTATGGGCACTAACTTCCGGACATTTTTCAGAAGCTCAAACTGGGAATAATTACGATACAATCGATATCATATCAAGTTGATTGATATCATTGATTATGCAGAGGCTTCCTTTCGGCCGATACGAGAAGGATCTGCAATCAATTGACGAATTTACGCAAAGCCGAATTAACGCATGTGACACCTACATTAGAGCTCAGAACCACAAAAGTGACGATGTTTGTTTATTCTACGCACTGAAAGTTAAGATTCGGTCGTGATTATTCATTTTATTAATAAATAATCTTCGAAAACTTTAACTTTGTTAATGCATGCTGGCTATTGAAGAACAATTAGGATTTTTCCAACAAATTTAAACGAACTTCATATAAAAAAAACAATACATCATTATTTTACTCGTTGTGCCATCTTACGCCATAAACGTTAGATTTGCAACCAGATTGCGCAGCGAGCATGGAATTGGTTTGATTTTTTCTCAAAAATCAGGAATTTTCTGCAAATTTCCCGGATTGAAGTATTCTTTCTACGCTGAAAAGGTTAGAAAATCATCGTTTTACATTGTTTCATTCATAACATATAACGAATGATTCAGTACAAGTGTTGTTGGGCCCTATTATAGAAATCGAATCGAGGACTCGATACAATCACTATCACTATCACACCGAGTAAAATCTGGAATTATAGAAATCGAGGAAAACTGCTCGATTCGTTAGCAAGCTCGGATGTCAGCAGTTGTGATGAAATATTTTGAAACAAGTTTGTAATGTTCCACGAAGCACTATAGAAGGGATGCCAAATCTTTTTTTGAGGCATCTGCTATGAAAATGTATTTCCAAAAGTGTTAATATGGTTGTTTTGGAGTGAATTGATATTTCCTCAAAGAATAAAGGTTAATAGGCGTAAGGCACGCATGCATGTGTAATAAAAACGACAGCGTGGAACAATTTGCATTACAAAGGATATAATTATTAGAAAATTAACTTTTTCATGTATTTTCATAACTGCAATCTATGGAATTCCGTAGAGACACGCACGAATTTCACTTTTTTTTTAGCAAAACAATTTTTGTTATTCATGTAACGCAACATGTAATTCTCTTTTAGCGTCGCTTTCTTGTTGTAGCGGCATCAACAGCTTTATTGCATTGGGGCCACCACCTGTTGCTCTAAATTCTCGCTTGTTTTGTGCTAATGTTTTCTTTACCTTTCCGCTCATGTCAATCCAAACCTGTAATTTAAATAAAATCATTATTGTTTTGCAGGATAGCTTTAGCATATGGTATAGAAAGTTTGGCATCTTCTTCTGTAGGAGCATTGTACCACTGCGACCATTAGTTTGATCTATTGTAGTAAAAGTGGTGAAGTTTGGCATGGAATAGCAATAAAAAAGAAAATTGCTGCCAAAAATAACGTACTAATGTATGCTAGCAGAAGTAAGCAATTCTTAGGTAGGAAATTCGGTTGAAAGAAATCCAAAGAGTATGATAAAATTTACTTATGAAAGTTATGTGCATCGTAAAAGAAATACTTACTTTCTGCCATTCTGAACCAAGATTCATTGGTGGTCTCAGTGCATTAAGCTTCTCTCTGAATTCCTCTAACCTTTACTACACCGGGATTATATTAGAACTGCCTCCACAAAAACCTCGAGCAATGTCTACATTCGCAATTGGTTCAATGAGCCATTCAAACTGATGGTGATTTGAAATTTTTTCTTCCCCACTCATTTTCAGCCACTGAAATATGCGCTGGAAGTAAATTCTGCATTTTAAATTATAACATGTTTAATATATAATGCTGGATTGAACACTTACCTTGTATAGACTATTCTGACAGCACCGTAAAACAAATGCTGATCAAAACAAACGAACGTGTTTTGCAAATTGCATATATTGAAGCGTTTCTGAAATGTTCTTTCGTTCTGGTGTAGAGGTCGTCGAAGATGCGCCACGCTCCGGAAGACCTGTCGTCGAAAATTGCGACAAAATCGCTGAATTAGCCGAGAAAGACCGGCATAGTAGCAGCCGTAGCATCGGCCAAGAGCTGGGGATAAGTCATCAAACCGTTATTAACCATTTGAAGAAGCTTGGATTCACAAAGAAGCTCGATGTATGGGTGCCACACACGTTGACGCAAAAAAACATCTTTGACCGTATCGACGCATGTGAATCGCAACAAAATCGACCCGTTTCTGAAGCGGATGGTGACTGGCGATGAAAAGTGGGTCACTTACGACAACGTGAAGCGCAAACGGTCGTGGTCGAAGCCCGCTGAAGCGGCTCAGACGGTGGCCAAGCCCTCATTAGCGGCAAGGAAGGTTCTGCTGTGTGTTTGGTGGGATTGTCAAGGAATAATCTATTTTGAGCTGCTTCTCTATGGCCAAACGCTCAATTCGGACCTGTACTGCCAACAACTGGACCGCTTGAAGGTAGCACTCATGAAGAAGAGGCCATCTTTGATAAACAGAGGCCGCATTGTCTTCCATCAGGACAACGCCAGGCCACACACTTCTTTGGTGACGCGCCAGAAGCTCCGGGAGCTCGGATGGGAGGTTCTTTTGCATCCGCCGTATAGTCCGGACCTTGCACCAAGTGACTTTGTCCATGGCGAACGAGCTAGGTAGTCAGAAGTTAGCCACAAAAGAGGCCTGTGAAAATTGGCTATCCAAGTTTTTTGCCAATAAGGAAGCGAGCTTCTATAACAGGGGTATTATGAAGTTGGCATCTCGTTGGGAACAAGTCACCGAACAAAACGGCGCATATTTGACTTAAAACAGATGATTGTAACTAATTTTATGAACAAATGAAAATTCAAAAAAAATACCGCAGGACTTTTTTGACAGCCTAATATGTTATTGTTCAGATCTGTAAAAATGATCTAAATGATGATTTTCACTGCGAAACATACATATTATTATCTATTATTTGAGAATTTTACCTTTTTATTTTAAATGTCCTTGTTTTATATTATTTTGGGGAAAAAATTATTTTTGGGTGTAATTCAAAACTATTTTTAATATGCTTCGGATTGTCCGCTTTGGGTCAAATATGCACCGTTTTGTTGTAAAATGTGTTGCCATTCTAAAGGTAGCTTCATAATGTATCTATTATTATTCCCCCTTATTCCACGCGGCGAGTGACGTGAGATAGCAAAGTTTCTCGCTTCATTGTGGAAGCTACATTACCTTTCAACTTATTTTTGATACCCGAATCGATAACATATGAGGACACGACTTCAAATCTCACTTATTGACAAACTATAGTCACGACATTCGCCTACGGGAATGCAGTGACTTGAGCCATCTCACCTCACTCGCCGCGCGGAATAAAGGAGATTGTCTTGGTCCTTATTGACGAAAAACTCTATCAATAGATTTTGACAATTTTTTTTTATCTGTATTATAGTGATTTTCAACTCAATTTGGCTGGTTCGTCACTTTTACTTCCATTTTTGGAAGAATGTCGGGAGTGAGAATTGAACTCGTGACCTTTAGCGTGAGAGGCATTGATGTTACCACTACGCCAGATCGCCTCCAGATTTTGACAATCTCCCTTGATGTTATTTTCTTATCACTCTGGAATTTTTACAATGCGAGAAAAAGGTGGTAATCGCTTGGTGCCTTGGTGCCGGACTATATGGTGGATACATTAAAACATCCCAATCAAGCTCTCGGAATTGTGTGGCCTTGCGCGTTGTCCTGATAAAACACAACGCCTCTTCTGTTGGCCAATTCTGGACGTTTCTGCTCAATCGCTAGCTTCAAACGGTCCATTTCTTGACAGTAGAGATCTTAATTTAGTGCATTACATTAAAAAAATTTTTTTTAAATTGAAAAATAAAAAATTAAAACTAAAATGTATCGAATTTTCTTTGTTGACCTCCATTGTTAACACCCTGTAACTCACAACTGAATGAAACAAACAAAAACAGCAAAAGATTTTTTTTTTGTGTGAAATGTCATCAACAAGCCTAAACTTGAAATTGTATGATCGATATTAAGTTAGATATTGATCACCAAAGCCAGCTACCAAGAAAATAATGGATAACTTTTTCCCCAAACTGATATGTATATAAAGATATGCATAGTAATTTTTTTCGGTTTTTGCTATTCATCTCAAATATTTTTCAAAGTATTCTATCATACTAATTTGGGTGAAGACAAACTCTACGATATACAGGGTTTTCCATTTCGGGCTTCGGAAAGTATACAGCCCTGCGCTGACAACCGTTTGACATAGCTGTCAACCAAAGCGTCATATCGTTAGTTGAATGTCTGCCATTTTACAATATGGATCGTTTTAGCATAGCACAACGTGTTAATTTTGTTAAATCATACTATAAAAATGATGAAAAACCGGAAAATGTTTTTCGAGCATTACGGACGGATTTTGGTCATCATGGACGGCCTACAGAGCACACAATCGCTAATGTAGTGCGTAAATTCGAACAAACTGGATCCGTAGCGAATATTGTGAAACCTGTGCATCATCGTAATGTGCATTCGGCCGAAAATATTGCTACTGTTGCTGCCAGTGTGGAGGATGACCCGAATGTTTCGATTCCACGGCGTGCTCAGCAATTGGGCTTGTCAAACACATCATTGTGGCGAATTTTGCATTTGGACTTGCACCTATATCCATATAAAGTCCAACTGGTACAAAAATTAGAGCGTGATGACCATGGAGTGCGTCGGGTATACGTCGATTGGGTGAACGAACAACAGCAGCAAAATGCTGAATTTTCGCATCAAATTTTCTTCAGCGATGAGGCACATTTCGAGCTCGGTTGCTATGTGAACACCCAAAATTTCCGTATATGGGGCTCAGAAAATCCACACGTGATTGTTGAGAGGCCATTGCATCCGCCAAAAGTCACTGTTTGGTGCGCATTATGGTCTGGTGGAGTCATCGGGCCGTATTTCTTTGAAAATGAGGACGGCGAGACGATAACTGTGAATGGTGAGCGCTATGGCCGCATGTTAACCGATTTTTTTTTGCCACAAATTGAAGATATGGATACGGATGACATGTGCTTTCAGCAGGACGGTGCCACGTGCCACACAACACGACCGAACATGGCCATATTGCGAACGAAATTTGTGGGACGCATAATTTCGCGTTTTGGTGATGCCAATTGGCCGTCCAGATCATGCGATTTGAACCCGCTAGACTTTTGTTTGTGGGGTTATGCGAAAGACCGTGTCTATGCCAACTCTCCGCAAATTCTTGAACATTTGAATGACAAGATTCGTGAAGTTATGACCGAGGTACCGTCCCATATGTGCCGAAAAGTCATCGAAAATTACCTGTTCCGGATCAAGGTGTGCGAGGAAGCCCTAGGTGGACATTTGAATGATGTTGTATTTCACACATAATGGCATAAACCAAACTTTAATTTGAAATAAAAGTTTCATCGAAATTCGAGTTCTAAGTGTGTTTTATGTCAATTTACTTTCGGAATTTAAAGTTGGAAAACCCTGTATAAACGACGGTGATCTGATCAGCCGTTCTCATGTGATGATAATTTACAAGTACGTGGGAAAATATTTCTTTTATATATGAAGATACTTACCAGGATCCGAAAAACACAAAATACCACCGAGGAACAATCAATTTTATTCAAAAATCGGTCGAAACAACACTCGAAACAGCCATTTTATTTTTTAAGTATGCGCATTTTTTTATGAATGAAATTCATTTCTGTACCGGGTGTAAGTTCAAAGTTTCGAAAACGAGAGAGTGACGCTGGAGTGCAAGGTTTTGAACGTTAATACTTCTTTACCGGCTGGATTGAATGTTATAACAATCACTTCATTCGAAAGATAAAATGCCAAAGAGTTTTATGATTGTCACTTATTGGACCAAAAAATCGTTTCGATAGCTTAAAAATTGCTTTGAAAACAGACTATTGGAATCATAACAATCTAGCTCATTGCAATCATCTTTTTGTGGTGATCGGAATGTGCTCCCGATCACGGACGCAAATTCAAGGCATCTGAAGAAACCGTCATCGCGAATATATGCAGGCTGTGATTTCTTTTACTCGCTTGCAAATGCGCTCGAGCAAGGGACGATTTGCGCATCCGTTTCCCGTGATGCAATCGTATTCAAGAGCATCAATCTCTGTTTTGCCTTCGCATGAAATGGTTATGAAGGAATGTTTCAGTTTCTATTCTGCTTCCGCGTGGAGTGGTCATGAAAACTCTCTTATTCTCACGAGAACAAAATAGAATTATGTATCAAACTTCATCAGTTGCTTTTGCAAAACTACGCAAATCCAACGGTTCTTTACTGGACCACTAATAAGTTCGAAATAGTTGAATTTCATGTTAATAACAATTTCATGACCATACTCATCCCCTCACACACTAACAAGGAAAACTTTCAGTAATCTAATTTCATTTAATTATTCATTCATTCATTGAGAATTGATTCAGATGCAAATTCAAATAAATGATTACAGAGTCAGCGGTAGTTCAACGTCTACCTTGCGGTTATATAACAGATATAACCCACTTCTAGTTTTTTGCTTGAGCAGTGGTCTTAATGTTTTGTCCGACACTGTATATCTCTCCTCCTCCTGTACTCCTCCGATCCGCCATAGTTTCATCCATTCTGCCCAACTGGACCCTTTTGCATAATCAGCTTAACAATATTAATTGCTTCCTTCCTTGTTTGTATTAAGGCGGGATTCACCTATTCGGTTTGATGCATGCTACAAGTCAATGCTTCTTGCTTAAGCCAGCGCTACACGATGCGACGAACAACCTCGAATGTTGGACGCTCGATGATTCGACGCATCGTGTAGTCGACTGACGAGCTACGAACCTCCAATGTCGAGTGTCGAATATTCGCGTTGGAAGGTAATCCGTTCTGCGGGCGCTACACGATTCGTCCAACGTTTCACTCGAATGTTGGACTCAAACATTTGACTCGACGAATCGACAAATGTTGTGACGAATGTGCTGCTACACGGTGAAGTGAATGTTCGATTCAATGCAATCGGTCCAAACAATCGGCGAGTATTTGGATCGAATGTTTATTGTTTTTATTTACCATCAAAAACATTAGGAAACTGGATAACGATGCGAGTATTTAAATTGCTGCCGTAGCAATTGTACTGATATCGGGCTGTAAATTAAAAATGCTTGAAATCAACATTATTAAACTGCAATATTTTGCCGAACATTTTGAATTTTATGAATCAATTTCGTAGCGGTGTATCGAATGACATCGAGTGTCGAATCAACGAATGACAAAAATCCTTTGACTCGTGCCACTCGCGTTGGAAGGTAATCCACAACGAACGGATTACCTTCCAACGCGAATATTCGACACTCAACATTGAAGGTTCGTAGCTCGTCAGTCGACTACACGATGCGTCGAATCATCGAGCGTCCAACATGCGAGGGTGTTCGTCGCATCGTGTAGCGCTGGCTTTCGTTGTGTATCATTTTACGACATAATTGGTCTTGTTGAGCAATGTTGGCCTTATCCAATGGCTTGCGGATCGGTGCGGCATGTGTAGCACGACATGTTCGACAACATTGGGGCAACTATGTCATTGGTTGACGATTATCGTAATTCACCAGAATAATGGAACAACAAAATTAATGATTATAAAAACAATAACATCAAGACATATGTAGGAGCAGTGCGCGATCGCACACTACTGTGTAGTGGTTGAGGTTAAAAAAATGCGCAAGTATCATATTCATTATTTTTTACATTTAACTTGTAGCATGTATCATGTTGAATAGGTCGAAATCCGCCTTTAGAGAAGCTAGAAACTACAAATTCTAATATTTTGCTTTGCATAATAAATTTATTTATTTCACCATCTTTGATCATAGACCACACAGACTATTTAGACATTCTTAATTTTATCTTTAAAACTAGTTATGTTGAAATCAAAAATATCGTACACGTCGTTAAAAAGTCTACAACATCTATCTAGCGGATTGTTATATCCGTATGAAGTACGGTGTCCTTGAACTCTGAGAAAGGAATTGCTTCGGAGTTTACGGTTCAGAACGTAAATATTTATATTTGCAGTATGCTACTGCAGTCGATGTTGTTGCTGAGTACGTCGTAGATGAACAGTCTTTGTAGGAAACTACGCCGGCAGAGTTTGAAGTCCGATGAGCGTGCATCGATGTTCGTAAGGCGATAGATTGTCGGGATTTGTCCATGGGAGCCGCCGTAACGGATTTCTTACGAAAAGTTCCTGTATTTTTTCGATACGTGTTACGTGCACACTATGATACGGAGCCCAGATTTGCACTCCATATTCTAGCACACTGCGAACCAGAGAACAGTACAGTGACCTCATGGCATGTACGTTGTCAAATTGCGCTGTATTTCTTTTTAGGAAGCCAAGCATGGAGTTTGCTTCAGTGACTGTCATCGATATGTGCTCGTTGAATCTCAATTTCTTGTCTAAAAGTAGCCCAAGGTCCTTGATAGAGCCTACTCTCACAAGCGGTGATTAATTCCTCCAATATTCAAACGTGACCGGTGTTCGACTATCTAACACACATCTAAGTGCCTAAGCTAAGAAAAATGTAAAGGATATTTTCTTTCTTTGACAGAAGCAACTCGGTGTAGTTTCTCACTTTTTCAGCTTCAACAGTAGTCTCACTATGTGTTGGTATATTTTTCGCAGGATTCTTCTTAGTTTTACACAATCAATAGGTTGTAATCAGTACTCAACTCATAAATATTATCCGGTACCTCTTCTATATTAATGGATTCCGTGTATTGAGTTTATTTTTTTTTGCTATCCAGTCTATGCGTATCTGTTGTTCAATAATATTTCTATAACATTGTATATCGCCTATCTCAGGTATGCATAATGTTCGAACTGTTACCAAAAAACCACAAGTTGTTCAGAGTTATTCCGTCTACTGTGAACATGCGACTCGTCGAGTTAAACAGCCGAAGTGTTGTTGTTAAACGTGGATGTTAGCAAAATAAATTACATTCGAATCACAGGTGTGCTGGAAGCAACACTCTGTCGTCTATGCTGTAGCTTTCTAAATTAACAATTTTTGAACAACTCGGCCACAAGTCACAGAACATAAACCAGAATCCGAAAAACAAAATGTATATACGTGCTAACACTGTACACTATTTTTGCTTACCTGTCGGAAGGCTAATCTAATTAGTATGTACCTATTACATAAACATAAGATGAAAAACTATCTATCGTTCCCACTATCGGTTCATTCTAAAAAAAAATAAGCGTTTTCAAACTAGATTTTAGGTTTATCTTCAAGCAATTCTACATCATAGTCCTTAGTCACTATTAAGTGTCCAATTTTACTCTTTTCATAGCTTTATTCTCCCGTACATGCACGATCAGCTTACATATTATTTCATAAGAGATGATTTATAAAATGGTAAGGATTTAAAGTTGTCAATTAAATTGTTAACAATTTATTTGTCTTCGAAAATAACAATACAATATGATGGGCGAGAAGAGTCGGCTCAAAATAACAGCCTTTAGCTGTAATCAACCACGATTCCAGTAATGACACAAATATATTTATCATAGAGATGACCACAAAAAAATTGCGTTCAGGTGCAATTTCATTCCATGTTGCATTATCATAATTTTGTTTGTTACTCAAGCCGTCGTAAATACGAGATACTGTAAGTTCAAAGTAAACCCCGAATTCATGTAAATTTGAACTGCTCCTGCAGTATTGTAACGTCTTACTCTCATAGAATCTTAACTAGAATCAAGCGAATCGTCGTGAAAGGGCGCACTTGCTCCGGAAGTCACAGTCGAACCGCCAGCAGCTTCTATCCCACCCAATTGCTTCATCTTACACTCCGGGCAGAACCACTTGCCCTTGGGGGGCATAATAATGCCAACACACTCGAAGTGGAACCACTCTATTCGGCAGTTGTCTCCGTCGCAAGCTATCATCTCCGAAACCTCATCGTACGGACAGCGACAGTAGCAGTACACAGATTCCCCCTCTCGCGGCGGTCTCCAGCCGGCGGGAATACGGATTTGGTTGGGCGGGAAGAACTCCGTGTGAATGCTGGGAAAAGATCCAATCGGCGGAACTTTCGGTGCTATCGGATCAACGATGGGGGGCCGGAAAGGTGGAGCAGATACAGCAGCAGCAGCTGCTGCTGTTGATGGTAGCTCGGGTCGCGTCTTCGGCATTGCCACAGGCACCGGTGGCGCTGATTTCGGAGTTTTGTTTTTGGAAGGTCCACGCTTTCGTCCAGACGATGGCGTTTTGGGAGTTCCTCCGCCTTTGGCGGAAATTTTCTTCGAGAGGGATAGTTTAAGTTTGGGAAGCGGGGGCAGCGGTTGGGGTTGTACGGAAGGAGGTGTCGTTGCAAACAGGTGAGTTTTGATTGGTCTATGATTGGCTTGGAGAGATGTGTCTTCTTGGCTAGAATCGCTCTCATGATCGTTCCGTTGTGGTGCAGCATTTATCATGGTGGGCGCGATCGAATGAGTGGAGGTGACCATGGGTATTCGAGCAGGATCAGTACGTTGTGGTGGTAGAGGTTGGGTTGGGGTGACAGCAGAGGGTGGCACTCTGGACGAAACCGGAGTGCTGTGATCTGTTTGTTTCAGTTTCGATCCTTTGCTCTTCATACTTGGAGGCGACGGAAGGTCTTCTTTGCTCCAGACTAAATTCGGAGGTGGTGTTGGTTTCATTACAGAAAGAATAGATTTTTCTGGATTTTTCGAAGCCAGTGGATTCATCAGAGGCGGAGTTTCGTCGTCACTTGTGTAACCGTAAAATTTATTTGGTTTACGACTACGCTGTGATCGTTTCAGAGGAACGTCCGACTCCGAGCTGTTCCCGGTGCTGAGCCTTGGCGTTTCGATTCGAGAAAGTGACCCAGTGATAGGAGCAGACAACGGTGTGTTTGGGGCAGGAACCATCATCATGCTCTCAGGAATAGCCATAGCAGTGGTAACTGGGAAAGTATCCATTGCTGGTAGTACTGGCGGTGCGGTCAGTGGCATGGTCGAAATAATGGGGGCTGGTGTAAATAAATCCAAATGATTTAGATTTATTGGAGGTGGAATGTTAGAACTGGGCTCGTTTGTTAGCATCAAGGGTGGGGGAATCCTTTTGGGTACCTTTCGCTCACGTTTCTTTTTCTTTAGCTTAATTTTTTTCTTCGCTACCATTTCTTCCGGCAGAGAAGGTGTCGATGGTCGACTATTCTCAACAATACCCATACTATTCAAAGGACTCATACACGTCTGTTGGAGGAGTTGTCGCCGTTTTTCCGCCAGTAACTGATTTGCCAGCTTCTGCGGATGCTCATCATAAAATTCTTCGTCGGTTTCTGATTCATCTGTTTCCAAATCAGATTCGTGTATGATAGTATCTGGATCAACTGGTTCCGGTGGAGCAACGGGTTCTTCCTCGGGTGGGGGTGGGGAAAATCTTGCTGGTGACGCATTGTGCTTTGGTTCTTCAGAAGATTTATTATTTTTGTCTTTAGTTTTCGTTTCTTTCAATTTCCCCTTATTCTCTGTGGAGCTGTCGGAATCATCCGAACTGGAAGTGCTACTACCGGAACTACTAGAACTGCAGCTACAATTTGAACCACATTCACAGCTGGAATCAGAACCACTACCACTATCACTGGAAGATGAGTCGGAGCCACTTTTCGAGGCCTTTCTTTTTCTTGGAGATTTTAGTTTCTTAGAAGGACTACCGGTTCTCGAGGAACTCTTCAATAACGACTCTTGTCGTTTTGTCTTTTCCATGTTACCATCGTCGTCGATGACAATGGTATCTCCGGCAGCACCCGCCTTCACCTCCGGATATATTTTTTTGTACATGAAACAATAATCATGATCAGATTGGCTAACGTGTAAAATTTTACTCCTCAACATTTTTTCCACAAACTGTTCCTCAGTGATTTCATCAGCCACTGAGGTTCGTCTGCTGTTGGTTCGACTAGCCTGATAGTTTTTGAAATTATTCCAGATATTAACGATTTGATCCGTACCCGATTTGTCTGGTTCATTTTCATTATCCTCTTTAGCCCTACTTGCCTCGTCTTCCGAATTGTCACCCCGGACGGTGGCCGGGGCAGATGGGAACCTCTTGCTGCTTGCGATCGAATTCTCAGCATCCGACCCATCGCTACTATCACTCTCGGACAGATTCAACGCTGGCACATTCAACAAATCAACCATTGATTTATCATGATCCTCTTTCGATCGCTTTTTCTTTTTTTTCCGAGGTGTCTCTTCCGTATTACCGGTGCTTTCTCCAGGTTTGTCTTCCTCTTTGACTTCTGTTTTGATCCGCTGGTCATCGGGTTCTTGCTTCACTACACTCTCCTCTTTCACCACCCCAGATTCCACATTGAGGTTTATCACCTCCTTCTTCGATTCAGGTGTAGATGGTTCCGTTTCCTTCGACGGAGACGGAGGAGGTGGTTCGTAATGCCGCTGGACATGTTTCAGCAAAAGTTTCTTCGAGATGAACTTTTTCTCACAACCGTCCTCATTGCACGGATACTTCTCCTCACCGTTGTGCAGCCTTTGGTGTACCTTCAGTGCGAGTGACTTCCGGAAACCCATGTGACACACGTCGCAAATGAATTGCGCAGGCGGCACACAGAAATGATAAACATGGGGCCATTTTTTCTGCAGACATCGCTTGCACAGCACTCCTTCTGTGCCGTGTTTCCAGAACAGATGCTTTAGAATATCCGCCTTGTTGCGGTACGCAATACCACAACGATAACACAGATGGTGTAGTTTGTGCTTCCAAACATGATTTGATAGCGCTCCCTGTTCCGAACATTGCTCTAAACAAACGTCGCAAGCAAAATGACGCTTTCGCAGATGTACCATCAGTCGGAATGCCGATGGGATTCCGTCTATGTTACACAAACTACACCGGAACGAATAATCCATCGCCAGCGTGTGATTTGGAACCCCTGGACACATGTGGCACAGCAGTTCACTGTAGCTGAAAAAGTTCGCTCGACACATCAAGCATATTGACAGTGCTTTCTGATGCATTTTACGGTTGTGCAGATAGAGCTCCTTGTGAATCTGTGTCATAAATCGACACTGGAAGCACTCGAACTGCTTCGGGTAGGTCACTGCCTTCTCTTCAGGCGTCCAGCTGCTGTCGAACGTTTCCAGGTTGAAATAAAGCGGTTCCAGTTCGTCCAAGCAGAATCGAAAACGTTGCACAATAGTAGCCGGCAGCAATTCTTCGGCTGTGATGCTATTCACTGTGGCCTGGAAGCGGTGCGTCGCAACCAAATGCAACGCCAGATTTTTGCCGTTGACCGCTATCCTCCTCGCATGATTACAGTACAAACAAAACGGGAAGGTTGACCGCAAACAAACTTTGATAAATTCTCGTATGTGGATTTTGTCCAGAGGTTCATCCAGGGTCAATTCGAACAGCTGAGCATCTTCGTTCGCCACCAAGATGTCGTCCTTCGGTTGTTCCGGTTCGGATAATGGCGACGGCGACGGTAAGTATTGCCCTCGTGTTCGTTCGGGTGTTGACAGTGGAACTTTTTCTGTTTGATGATCTGCTGCCACAGGTGGAAGCGATTCCTGGGGTTCATCAACGACCATGGGTTCTGCTGCTACCACTGCTGCTAAGAGAGACTGTCGATCGTTGTCCCGCTCATGGCCCTCCGGCATTGGAGCTGGACCCATCTCCGGCGGGAGATTTACAGGCTGCCGTTCACCTTCCTCTTCTATGTCCATTTCGACGGGATCCAGCTTGATGTCTTCCTCGACTCGGTGGTTCTGCCCCGATACGCTGGTAACAGGACTGTGTGCCTGAAACGAAAATTGAATGTTATTTGATGATATTGAAAAAAGTGTTTCGTGCTCATTCAAATATGATGTCTTTGCAAACATCCGAATCATGAAATTCAGGAGGAACAATTTTACCAGGTGTGCGAGTTGAAATTGTACGGTTGATGTTTTAGATGTTGCTAACAGGGTTGCATGCATGTCCTCGATAGGACTTATACAGTGATGGACGCAAGAAAAAATCCACTCCATTCAATATCAAAGTATTCCAATATTAGAAGTTTTTCCAAACCTTTCGGTATTCTAATCAATACTACTTAAAAGTAGGTAATTAGTAGACTATTTTGCCATTTCAGTATCGTTGATTTATTTTCAAGAAAACAAAAAAAAACATACTTTTGTTCCTAAATGGGCACTTATAGGGTATAAAGATCCACGTCATGGTTTATGTAAAAAATAATAATAAAAACGAATAGTTAATAGTCAATATGGCCGTTGGCCTCGAAACCCAACTGACAATTCTTTGGCATTCTCTCCACGAGGTTCTGGAGATGTTGGGGGTCTAGCTCGTTTCAAGCCTTCTTCAACGCAGCAACATTGTTGTGCTTGTTCGTAACGGCAGTCTTGTCCACCTAGTTGTACAAAACGGGGCTCTGGCAACCCTATCCCATCCAATGCAAATTGAGCGTAGGCAGCATAAAACAGGGCTCGCGCTTAGGGGGCTCACGTATTGTTTAATGTTTGGAGTCATATATGTTAATATTTGATTACGTTGGATAGTTTTTTTTGGCAAGCGATGTTTGGATACCCATCCGGAAGCTTTCTTGACGATTTGCAATTCAAATCACAGCCGAAGAATCGCGCGGAGCACTTCATTTTGAATTTTAGGTTATGATTTCTATGCTCATGATTTTCTATGCTGGCTACTGAAAGGCGGCCATCTTAGCAATCCCTTGGTACAAAATCGCCAATATATTCTCAATAGGATTCAAGTCGAGGCTTTGAGTTGGCCACACTGTTAGCGCATAAACCGGGCTAACTGCGGTTGGAATGGTTCTGGCTAAGCACACTGTGGAAGTTAAAAACACAAGAGGTTATAGTCCAAATTTTCTCTTTATTTCACTAATTACGCATCACTTGGTAAGTCACTTCCACGTTGATGGTAAGGAAAAAACTGGCAAAGATGGATGATCTGTTCTGCGTTCCCTTTGCATTTGTCAGAAAGTTGGTGGGGTTTTTGTCCTGTCGGCTTCGCTCGGCTCGATCGGGTGCTGTTCGTTGTTATGTTGCTGCTACATTCATCTCGCTCTCGCACGTGACTAGGTGATGCGATGGAATGGAATGGAGAGCAATTGCTTCGGGTAGTGAATGGAAAACTTGAGTTGCTGACAAAATGGAGGATTTCAATTTATTTGTCCTGACATGTCAGAACACGTAAGCGCTCGCTACACGTGGCGCGAACACACACCACTGGTTTGATCAGGGCCGATCGGAAAAATTCTGCTGTTTTCTTCGCAGTATGGTTCGGGTTCTTATCTTGCTGGAAGGTGTATTCCCATGCATGGATTCTTCCAGGTTCTCGCACAAAATGTCGTTGTAACCATCGGCTGTCATAATACTGTTGACTTGCGTTAAGTTTCTCACCCCAGCCCACGAGAACCAGCCCCACACCATGATGCTTCCACCACCGTGCTTCATAGTCGGTTGTAGATGCCGGTCCTGGAGGCTCTCGTCGCTCTTCCTTCACACTCGGAGTCGCCTTTTCTTGTTAAACATCTCTTACTCGGACTCGTCCGACCAAATAACGTGCTTCCGAAATTTCAGCGGCTTGTTGACATGATCCCTCGCAAACTGATGTCGTTTTTATGTTGGTATTGCTGATCATCGGTCGTTTTATGGCGAAGGATTTATTCAAGTCCCGTTCCACCAAGCGTCGTCGAATGGTGTGATTGGAAAACCAACCTTTCTTCAATCGTCCGAATGGTCGTTCGTGGATTTTTCTTTGCTTTCCGGATAATTAGCGTGTCAGTTCTTGTATCAGTCTTACGTTTCGGTCCTCTTCCCGGTCAATCGACCACGCTGCCGAGCATCTGATGGTTCCGAATGACCAGCTGGACCGCACCACGGCATACCCCTTACTTTCCAGCAATGTTGGGACTCCTTACGCTGGAATGCACACATAATCAAATTTCGGGCCTGTGTTGAGATTTGCTTTCTACCCATTTTCCGGAAGCTTCCTCAGCCTCAACAACACGTCACTATGCACCAAAAGTTGTCTGAACAACTGCCAAAATTATGTTTGTGTCAGATGTAAACAACCAGCTGTCAAAACCCTGAAGGTATCCATTTAGGAACAATAGACCGTTTTTTTAATATTTTTCTAAATAAATCAACGATACTGAAATGGCAAAATGGTCTATTAATTACCAACTTTTACGTAGTTTTTGATCGGAATACTTCGCGAATCTTCACGCAAAGCACCCAAGCAGAACCGCTGCTTCGCCACTGCTACGTTCAGAACGGCCGACTGCGCGATTTTTGCGCTTTCAACGGCATCGAGCATCTTACGACAGCCCTGCAAGAAAATTCGAGGGGAGAGAGGATCCATCGAAGAAGCACTGGATATATCCTTGCAGACGTTTCGAAGCACGTCCAGTCGTGTTTATTTATTTATTTTTTTGTTCATTTGTTCACATAATAGCATAAGATTTTACATCTTTCTTTCATCTGTCTTCACATCATATTTCATGTTCTGTCGAATCAGAAGTCGTCATCCGAGGTTATGTTTGATTGCAAAATTCGAACGTGTCTCTAGCTTCTCCATCATCGACACGTGTTTCAGTGCCAACGAACGATCACCGCAAGCAACCGAGGTCTTCCCAACTCCATGGTCGAAACAATTGGAAGTGTGGTCGCGGTGTCGTTGTCGAGCAGACAATGTCACGACGAAGATCGTCGAATGCTACGCTCGCAAGTTAACCAGCTGTTGGGTGGTTGGAATCTCCCAAGCCAATCCAAACCAGGTACGCTAATCTGAACAGGATCATCTTCACCCTTATCAGAACGTGTCTCCAGTGCTGAGAGAACCGTGGTAACGATGGTAAGGAACAACTTCCGAGTTAGGGTGAGCTCTGTGATCTAAAGCAAACCAAAACTTATCTCTAGAAAACGTCGTAACTACGAGAGTTGAGTGAAGCTGCCACGATTCCGTCAACCAAGCCGATCTTGATAATTACCGACTCGACTAGCGCCATCGGTGCAACCGAATCCAGACACCCACGGAACAAGCTTCTAGAAAATATTTGATGCCGAATATCTTCCTCATGTAGGTACCCGGACATAGTGGCATAGTCGGCAATGAGGCGGCCGATTCATTTGCCGGAATCGGTCGCTCTGGAAAGCTTATAATGCACATAGTGTCACTAGACCACTTCAAATAATAGAATATCAACACTTTCCGCACATTTGTACAGAAAAATAGTTCGCTGAGAAGGGACTGCGCCTCCGGAAAATTGAGCCATTGAGCACTTGATCCTCAACTAGCTACGATGACATGGAAGCAAAATGAACTAAGATTCGGCCACTGCAATATGTCGCATAGCTTTAACAACGAGCCCTTTAGTCCACTTTGTGATCTGTGCATGGTTTGTTTGAAGTCTTTCTGTGCCCGAAGTTTGAAGTCTTTCAGAATTTCTACGGTATCAGCGGAAGCATCCGTGATGTCCCTAGCGACGACCCATCGAGAACCACCGCTATACTCTGTTTCTTAAAACAGTGGCGTATCGTCCGGCTGTTCAAACTGTTCATAGGACAGGCAGACGATCTCAGATTTTCTTAGTTTTAAAATTTAAATTTAATTTTTTTTATCATTATTTCACTTGATTACACCATACAACCCGTACGCAATACAGCACAACACTAAGAAATAAGCAGTAATGAGTATCGGGTTCAAACCATTCACTTGAACCCGCCGTCACTCAAACACTTTTCTGCATCTTCAAGTGCGACATGGCGAACGCAGTCAACTATGTATGAAGCGATCACTACTACAAATGCGATGCCTTGCGTAAAAATGATATTTGAGATTCAAAGATTCAAGGTGCACCCGTGGCCGAGTGGTTAGCGTCTCACATTATCATGCCGGGTGTTCGGGTTCGATTCCCGTTCTGGCCGGGGGATTTTTCGTCAAAGAAATTTCCTTCGACTTGCACTGTGATCACGCGTATTCTAGAGCAACTAAGTATTAATAAATGACGCTAGTTAATGCATACGTTGAGACGGCAAAAGTTCCACAGGGAACGTTAACGCCATTCAAGAAGAAGAAGATTCAAAGTTTTCTGTTGAACGAAGCCGATGAAAACGATAGAAAACACACACACCATTTTTGCTTGAACAGATAGCTCACTTGGTCACGCGTCGCCTTTGTCTTAAAGGATGACGACCTATACATTCAAATTTGAATAACAAATTGTGATCCAAATCAAAGATACGGGTAGCTCTCCACTAGCCGGAGGCCATGGTCAACGGACTTCCACGCCCATGACCAGAGAAATGCAATTCACCGAGCAACAAAATTATAAAATAAAGATTTAATTTGTTTTATTTGTGTAATTATTCTGTCATGTTACTTTTTAATTTGTTATTTTCTTTTTTATAAAAAAGGTTTCTTCTTCTGGCGGCATCTTATAGGCAGTTGCTACAGCGACGAACCAGCTCATGATAAAAAAAAAGAATAAACAGAACAAAATTTTTTTGAGGTTTTCCTGAAAAAAGACTTGCACACCTGATATATCAGAAAACAAACACACATCCTTATGTTCTACTAACCAACAACTTACCATTGCTTCTTCAGTTCTATGTGCCTTTCCATCGCTATCTTGCGCCTCCTCTTCGTCATCTTCCTCCTGATCGTCGGGTTCTTCTTCATCGTAGTCACTCTCCGTCGACGATTCCTCACTTTCCAGTGGGGTACAAAACTGCTTGGGGATCCTCACCTTCAGCTTCGGCACCAGTGGAGGTCGCGAAACTTCTTCTTGCTCTTGTTCCTGCTGATGTTCTGTATGAGCGGGTGGCTCAGGGACTGGCAATTCTGGGACGGGAGGTAATTCCGTTGGGGGCTCTCTTACGTTCAATAAGCTGGCGGGTATAGTGGACAGAGTTGTGATTTGATCAAAATTGAGCTTTTGCGCCGAATGTTGCATTTCCGTCGTCAATTGTGGAGGATGATGAAGGAGGTTAGGCTGATGATGCTGCGTGATAGGGGATTCCAACGACTGCTGGTGTAGGATATCTGTAGGATACGTGGTCGGAATCTTGTTGGGGAGTTGTGCCGCCGCTTCTAAAGGTTTCATCAGCTGAGACTGTAGAATGGGACTACTGAAGGCACCACTAACAGATGCAAGGGTTTGATTTGCTTGCGGATGAAAGTTCAGCAACGATTGAGTGTTTATATTGAGTGGACTCGTCAAATCGGCATTTTTCTGTTGCTGGGAAAATCTAGCTTTCTTGTTAGATCCACTCTTGTTGTGGACCTTTTGTTGTCCTATACCTGTCAGAGTTTTAGTGAACTGCGGGCTATCGTGACTACCATTGCTCATTTTTGCTTGATTATCATAATTGTACATCACAGCTGCTGAACTATTAATAGTACTACTGTTGTAGTTGTTGTTAAGATTAAATTTACCCCCGCTCTTCATATGGTTGATGGAGCTAAATCTACTGGCATGACTGTTGCCCAGTTGCCTAGCTGTTTCCTGCGGTGGAAGGCTTACATTTCCCGCTTGTTCCGCTTTTTTGTCGCACTTGTGTTTGGATTGTTTGAAGCACCCACAGTTTTCGCATTTCTCCATATAGTCCGCACAATTGTGTTGAACAATAGCTTCTCCGTCAGTGGATGAAGTTTTTTCGAAAATATGTTCGCAGCGTGCACACATCAAGTACAGCGATTTATTGCCATCCGTATTTGACTGTTGCTGCTGATATTCATCTATACTCGAAACGTGCTTCTTTCGCACTTGATGCTTGGCCTCGAGATGATTCACTAGCCTTTCGGCGCTTTGGAAGATTCCCAAGCAATACAGACAGATATACTTTTTGTGCACCTCTCGCATATGTTTGAATAGATTCCAGTTTTCGTAGTGCGTTCCACAAGGAGAGCAAAGGAACACTTTCTTTTTGTCTTTTTTCCTCTCCGTCGGTTGTTGAGATGCTGCTCCTTGTGCGATTTGAGGTGACACTTGCTGTTGATGTCGCTGCTGTATTTGATTTGGTGCGATCGGAGGCATAGACAAAGGTTGTTGTTGTTGATGCTGTTGCTGCGACATTCTGTTGTTCGTCAGAATAGTTTTCATTAACGAAGGTTGCTGTTTCGGTTGCTGTGGTCTTTTCGTGACACTTTTGGGTGGTAATCCAAATCGCACCGGACCAGGTTGCATAGCCTCTCGCAACGCAGGTTGCCATGTTTGAAGTGGTTGAAACGACTGTTGCTGTTTCGTTGGGGAGTTGTCCTTTTTCCGGCCTCGTCTTTGTTTCTCCGCGATGACTAATCTGTTCTCCTCGTCCAGTGTATCGGAAGATTCTTCCATTAGAAAGTCATTCGAGCTGACTCCTACATAGTTAGTCTTCAACTGGTTGTTCAACAGGCTGTATCCACCCGGAGGGTTGGGTTCTGAGGGTACATTCTCCGTTTCCATTCGTTCAACCTGTTCACTTATGTTGTGCATTGTTGGTTTGCTATTATACTCTATTTTAACAAGCTCCGAACGTTCGGCGAGAAGTTTCTCTTGCTTCAGAAAATTACTAAAATCGACTGGCTGCGGTTGGACAGGAGGATCGACTTGATGTGACTCTTCAACTATGTCCTTGGATTTTTCGTCTGAAATAGGTCTTTTCAATGAAATTGATAACTTGAGTCCCTCACTTCTGGTGATCGTTGCCCCGTTTTCATCGTCAACCTCACCATTGCCTTCTTCCTCTTCCTCTGAGGTGTGATTGAACGAATCATCTATTTCAAGTCGTGATTTACTGTCACTTTCTTCCATCTCGACGTCAGTATGCTTCACTGATGCGGCATGATTTGAAATTTTCTCCTCACTAATCGCTTTTGGAAGTTCATTCGTTACTTCACGTTCAGCATCTTCTGTTCGGACAGCTGATATTTCTTCTTCCTCTTTCATCTCATCATCAGAGCTATCGGAGTCCGAGCTTGAACTCGAAGAACTAGATGAAGTACTACTGCTCGATTTATCATCGTCCAGGTCGTCATCCTCTATGTTATCTTCTTTCATAGAGTGAGGATCACTTTGTTCTTTCTCGATGTTCGGATTGCTAGTCTGTGCCGCCGCTTCCTCCTCGTTACTATCCTCGAGCGTTGACTTACCCGAATCAACGGATTGGTCCAACTTTTCGTTAACCTCAACCATCTTTGTATCCAGTATGGTTTTATGGATATTGATTGGCGGTTGTACATCCGCTGCTTCCAGTTTTTCATCTTCAAGATCACTGTCACTCAGTTTCTGTTGCTTACTGGAGGGTTCCTGAGAGTCTGTGCTGCTTGTGCGATACAGCATTCGTTTAAGTGTTTTATGCTCGCTATCGTCCACTGGATCAGCGCATGAATCCATCGGGCTTTCATGTGAAACCTCTCCATTCAGTTGGGGTGCTGTGGAATGAGATAATAAAGGATTAATTATAATTGAATTCCAGCGCAGTGAGCGACGACGGGAGAAGTGATCCTTGGAAGTATGGAAGCCGAGTTGTCTATTCATCTATTTCTAAAAATATACGCGAGCTATTCATGATTTATGAAATTGTGTCGAACCGCAGGACCAGGAACGATAGAGATTAATACACCCAGTTTTTTTTAAGCGAGGGATGCGTACCTCATAGGAATTCGCGTGGAAAGAACTTCGTAGAGAAACATGGGTGTTCAACAATTTGTAAGAGACGGTGCGATTCCTCTATCTCGTCACGTGCATGGAGTGGGGTACCTCAATTTTTTCCTATAATACTATTGTTATTTTGAACAGTAGAATGGAAGGCAGTCATTCGAATAGACGTATATTCTACAGATATTTGAAAGGTTTCATCCTTTCATAAAAGCAGAACCATCCGTATTTGAAGCAGAAAGAACAGAGGTTTTACTTTGACAGTAATTACGCGATTTTTCATGAAGATTTTTTCAAGTGCCTAAGAATTATGAATTAAACAAAACTATTACACATACCATGACTCAACACATACTTTATAACGAAGAAAATAGTTAGAAGATACACACACGTATATTATTTGATTCACTTGTATCATTTAAATTACAGGATTATCAAGAAAATTAACACGTCTAGTGCAAGCCACCGGTGGTATGGTAGTCTATCACCTTTCATCAAAGTATCCAGACAATTCATCCGTAGACGCATCTAACTGTTGTTGCTCTGATGGTGTTCGGAAACTCGGAAAGCTCTTCTAACTTCGCCCAAATGGCGCTAAAAGCTAAGGTTGTGGTCGAACGAACGAACGTGATGAATTATAGAGGTTTTAAACCATAGACCAACACTCCAAAGATCTTCAACGTTTTACGGCGTGGGATGAATTTGCTGTATATTTTTATATTGTAATTGGGATTCTGGAGTCTGTGGCCGCAAATCACCATATGGCTGCTCTTTTGTGCCTAGAGTTAAAACCTTTTTCAGGTGCCCATATAACCATATAATCTGAATCCTGATGCGAGGGATTTTTTGCGTATCTCCTACCATCATCAGGAAAATGTCATCCGCATAGAAACATACGTGAACCACCTCGGGAGAACCTAGCAGGCAATTAAAAAAAAGGCGACGGCAAGTATAAAACCTTCAGGTACTCCAATCTCCCCGTGGAAATTTCTAGAGCTGATGTTTCCTACTTTGACCTCGAAGGTCCCACTTGTGGCGAAAATCATGATTAAGTATAGTATATTGCCGTCGACACCCTAACCTGTCAGCGTTTACAGAACTAGCGGGATCCACGAACGATGAAATGCTTTCTCCAGATGCACGACTATCATCTAAACGTGCTGACGACTTCTAATTTCTCCGTAAAAAATCGGTTCATTCTGCAACCTTTAAAATCGTGTACTCGGGGGCGGTCCGCATGCTTTTGACAGAAAAGATCCACTACATCATATACTGTGAGTCCAATCCCCTTTTCTTCTTGAATGGCACTAAAATTCTCAGGTGAACTTTCGCCGTTTCAACGTAGGGATTACTTGTGTCATTTTTATTAGTAGTACTAAGCTCAGATTTCTCATACCAAATAACACGCCTTGAATATGTTCTAAGTGGCAAATTCTAAGTGGCGTGACTACAAGTACAAGTCGGAAAAAAATATTCTATGACTGAAGATCCCCCGTCGGGCACACCGTTCATTTTCCAAGGGAATCCTCGGTGCAAAAATGTGACCACTCCTAATGTTCAAGGACAAGTCCTTCCGATGGTACCTCCTGTGAGCTTGCAAAAAAAAACCGAGTGCAGCGGACAATGAAATTCAGGTTCCTTCTGGGCTCCGTGGGAATAATTCACCTTCGAACGACCCAGCACTCGAGGGGACAAACCCCAACTGTCCCTGTTTTACCGTCAAGTACAACTTCCCAATCGGGATTTATAAAGTTGACTGATATTGCAGATCAAATCTTCACGTGTTTTAATGTTTCCGACTCCATCAGAACCATTGTCACCGCAATGCTTCCAGTATTAAATTAAAGACAATTTTGCAGCAATTGATGCAAACATGGCCACTTCTTGCAAAGATTATCTCTCTTGATGTCGTATTTAGATACGTATTTAGAATTGACCTTCACCTATAGGAGGGATCGAAGCTGTTGCTTGTCATGCAAACATCAGAGACAAGACCTATGTATTGTATTGGCCTTCGAAATTTCAAGTTAGCTGGAAGCAACTTGCTGACATGTGCTCACTCCTGAACACGGATGATCTTGGTAGACTTCAACTCTCACGAAACCACCTGGGGGCACAGTACGACAACCGTGCCTTTGTAACGGCTTCAATATGACAGTTTTGAATACGCGGGAAACAACGCTTGTACCTAAACCTCCTACTAACCCAAGTACTCTTGACCTTTCGCTTTGATCGAATTCACTATCGTTAGATTGTAAGTAGAATGTAATCAAGGACCCCGACGGTAGTGAT
The DNA here is from genome assembly GCF_029784135.1 of Toxorhynchites rutilus septentrionalis. Taxonomy (NCBI): domain Eukaryota; kingdom Metazoa; phylum Arthropoda; class Insecta; order Diptera; family Culicidae; genus Toxorhynchites; species Toxorhynchites rutilus. Next base: position 84,692,082 of record NC_073745.1, read on the forward strand.
CACTTGGCAATCACAATTTCTGTCACCAGTGGGTTGAGTTCTTCTGAATCTATAAACATGATATATGACCTAACGAGACACATTGACTGGAAAGAATATGCGGACGCGATGGCTCTAGCCTTCAACTCCAGAGATGGTTTACCACCATTTGAGGAGTATAACTTCCTTTCTCGTTTTATTTATGACAGCGCAGTTCGCGCTCAAACGAAACCCATCCCAGGTTCCACCATTCGCCGAAGGCCTCCCAATCCATGGTAGAATAGCCAGTGTTCCAAGCCTCATCTGGAAAAATCGAATACATTTAAAGCTTTTCGGAAGTGTGGAACCACTGACAATTTTCAAACGAATTTAGCCCTTGAGAATCAGTTCACAAATTTTATCAAAGGGAAAAAGCGTGCTTTTTGGAGAAATTTCGTGGGAGGTTTGTCACGAGAAACGTCAATGAAAAAATTATGGAAAGTGGCTCGAAACATGAGAAATCGCTCTTCATCGAAGGAAAGCGAAGAATATTCACCCCGATTCCACTCCCGTGCAAAAATGATAGAATTCTCTCTTGCTCTCTTTTCTTGTAACAATTTTGCTCCAGCATCGAATCGAATTAAGTTCAACTTATTGAAAAACCTACCTGATGTGACGAAACATCGCTTGTTGAATTTATTCAATCGGTTTCTGGAACATAATGTTGTTCCGGATGATTGACAAGGACGAAGATAAGTACGAGTTATAGCTATTCAAAAACCCGAAAAATCCGCGTCCGACTTCAATTCGTACCGCCCAATAGCAATACTGTCAAATTGTTGAAGAAAATGATCGCCTTGATCGATGGGTTAAAATAAATAGCCTACTCTTAGATACAAAATATGGGGTTCCACAGGTGCAAGGGGACGAATGATTATCTTGCGTTACTTTCTTCAGAAATTCAAATGGCTTACGCCCAAAAAAAGCAAATTGCTTCAGTATTCTTGGTCAGACTCTCGAGGTTTGCCGCCTATATTGAGCAATTGGAACTTTTGCCGTCTCAACGTATGCATTAACTAGCGTCATTTAGTAATACTAAGTTGAGATTTTTTCAGCCAAATAACACGCCATGAATGTATTCCGAGGGGCAAGCTCTAGAATACGCGTGACCACAGTGCAAGTCGAAGGAAGTTTCTTTGACGAAAAATTCCTCCGACCAGAACGGGAATCGAACCCGAACACCCGGCAAGATAATGTGAGACGCTAATCACTCGGCCACGGGTGCACCAAGGAGCCTTACAAGATACTTTAAACAATTTTTCAACCTGAGTCATTGTTCTAAGGATTGAGTTCTCCACGTAGATAACGGAGATGATCGTCTTTTCTAGGAAGCATAGACCAGCAAAACCAAAGCTTCAACTTTGCTCATGCCATGTCATTCAAGTATCTTGGGGCCTGGTTCGACTCTAAATGTACTTGGGGGCCCATATTAGGTATCTGAGTAAAAAATATCAACAAAGAATGAGCTTTCTCCGTACAATTGCCGGAACCTGGTGGGGAGAGAAGATCTTATCATGTTGTATGACAGTTTCTGTTTCCAATCAGCTGCCAAAACACAGCTTATTAAACTCGAACGAATTCAGTACCTTTGTCTCCGTATTGCGTTGTGATGTATGTCCTCAACGCACACCATGATTCTCGAGGTTTTGACTGGCGTACTCCCACTAAAAGATCGCTTCAATTTATTATATCTTCGGTGTATTAAGGATATGAACCCATTGGTGATCGGAAATTTTGAGCAACTGATCGAGTCAAATTTTCACTCTGGATTCATGAGTCCATATCATGATTCATCTCCATGCAAGTTGTTACTTCTTCGTATATTCCCAACCGTGTTTTTTCCTGACATAAATCCCTCTGTGCATTTTAATCTGTCCATGAAGCAGGAAATACATGGAATTCCAGATAATCATCGGTCAGAGATCGTTCCTAAGATCATCGATGCAAAGCATAGGCGTATCGATTTAAATAATACGTACTTTCCTCTATGAACGAGACCACAGGATTTGGAGTGTTCAATGAAATTTTCAGCACCTCTCACAGTCTTCAGTTTCCTTGCTCAGTGTATATTGCAATACACTGGGCGTTGGGTCACCTTTGTCTGAGTCCCCCCAAATTGCTCAATTTTGGGTAATAAGAGGACTGGCTCATTAGCGAAGGTGGGTGCGGTTGAAAAAAAAATCGCAAGTTTTTGCTACTTAGTTTGTTGGTTCAAGTAATACTTCAAGGACACAGAGAATGTTAATTTTGTCGTTTTCTTATCTTGATCGGATCTCATTAACAAATTTTCCAGAAGAGGAAGACGCACGTTCAGAGAACGAAGAGCATCGAATACCATTGTCATATATTTGCCTCTGATGCCCTCTATACGAAAACTCTTGTCTGAGTATTTTCATCAATCCGTTTATAGACGTTGAGCTTGGGCTGGACGGTGATATAATTGATTGCCTGCAATCTTCGTTCAAGTTTTTCTTTGATGCCCAACTGTTCTGCAGATTTTGCATCATCCAGTGAATTTTTTTCCTCCTGTTGTCCAGCTACTGAATCAATACCATCATCGTCAAATTTTATCAAGTCACGAACATTTTCAAATGCCTGCTTGGTCAATGCAGTCCGTGACGTTTGATAGAAGACGCCAAAGTCATCACTAATTGGGTCACGACCACGAGCAGAATGATTATCCATATACGGGAACAAATCTACATATACGAATCGCCTTTCTGCAATCCTTCCAATCAGGGCTTCAAGGAGTTGCTTCGAAATTTCTGATAGTTGCTGTTCTAGCTGTTCTAGGATAAATTGCAATCCTAAGTCAGCTTCATTGAGGGTGCAATTCTTCCGCCATAGCAGTTCCAAAGGAATCAGAACTGGTTCGAGAGCATAAATCAATTTCTTTATCACTGGAAAATTATCGAAATTACCGGTAATTTTTACAATCAATAACCGGTTATTAATAGGGGGTCTTCGTAGCCTCTTGGTTACGCGTTCGCTTACCAAGCGATCGATCGTGAGTTCAAACTCAGGGCCCTCAATTGACCATCTTTGTGTTGTTATAGAATAACTACGTCCACGCAACCATCATCAGCGATGGAAATCGATCCACGGTGGAACAAAGATCGATTCATCCGTACAGCTCTGTTCTGCAAGAAACATCGGGCTGCTGTTCTATAAATAACCCAACAATGATCAATATCAACTGTCTCCGCTGTCCGGTCTGCTGAACAATGGAAGAGAAGAAAGAATACCCTTTCGGCTACTACTGTGTAATTTACCATAATGTAGTGGAACAGAAAAACTAACGCCTAAATGGCTACTACTAACTACTGTGTAATTTACAGTTTATAGAAACATAAACATATATACATGTACACGATTAAAACCCGGCTCTGTTACAGCTAAAATGCTAGTGAGCCTAATAAATGAATAATTGGGATAAAAAAAAATTACCGGTAATTCGGTAATGAAAAATCAACCGGTATTACCGGTAAATCCTGTTAACAATCCCTACTTACATCGATTGTTATTTTGATTCAAGAGTAATAATTGAAAGCGGCATAAAGGCAAATATTATTTATGGTGTAAACAGGAAAAATACCGAAACTACCGGTTTTTTTTATCCCTTTTGTTTTATTTTAGGCTCATTAGCATTTTAGATGTAACAGAGCCGAATTTTAATCGTGTACATGTCACATATTTATCATATCTATAATTAGCACATTACACAGTTGCCATTTTTCGGCGTAGAGTATTCCCTTTTATACCATTGCAAATGGTACACATTTACACATTAGCCATTTAGGCGTAAGAGTTTTTTATCTGTTCTTCCATTATCCAGTTAAGACTGGACAGCGGAGACAGTCGTTGATCCATTGTTGAGTTATTTATAGAACAGCAGCCCGATGTTTCTTGCAGAGCAGAGCAGTTGTATGGATGAATCGACCTTATTTCGACCGTGGATCGATCTCCATCGCTGATGATTGTTGCATGGACGTAGTTATTCTGTAACAACACAAAGATGGTCAATGGGGGCCCTGAGTTTTGAACTCAGTCTTGTCACGGTCGCCATGAAACCAAAAAATATAATACACAACCTCTTTTAGTTCTGTAATGAGACTGTTTATTTATATAAAGCGCAGGACCCCGGTCCAACACGAACCGTGGTCTGCCTTCAACTTCAAACTATGACTACTGCTGATGAGCCTCTGTCTCTTACAAAATATGTTCTTATATACTAGTTTACAAAATAAACTTAAACTCTACACAAACATTTTCAGCTGGGCGGAGCATCGCATTTGGTGAATTACGTATAAGAGAAAAAGTGAGGATGAGGAAAAGTAGGTCTTCAGGTTTCCGCTTTGCCTAGCGCAAACGTAGCCTCAATGGAATGTAAATAATACAACCGGCACTTGCGTAACATGTTGATACAAGTGCGGTGTTTATTTACAGCATGGGAATGTTGCATCGCAGTCATAAATCGTATAGCGGATGACTAATACTTTATGGCCTGCGCTTAAAGAGGGTTTGGGAGATTGGGTTCATTTAGTGTGAAATGAGAAGGACTATTTATGGATAGGGATAATGGGATGAAGATGTGAGAAAGAATATGGAAAAGGGAAATACTGCCACAGATCGCTTACTAAGCGAACGCGCAACCAATGTGGCTACGGAGACCCCCCAAACTACCGGTTATTGATTGTAAAATTGCGGGTAATTCGGTAATGAAAAATGAACCGGTAAAACCGGTTAAGAATCCCTACTTACATCGATTCTTATTTTGATCTTATTTTGATTCTTGAGTAATATTTTGAAGCGGCATAAAGGCAAATATTATTTAAGGTGTAAAAAGGAAAATTACCGAAATTACCGGTTATTGATTGTGAAATTAGCGGTAATTCGGTAATGAAAAATGAACCGGTATTACCGGTAAAACCGGTTAACAATCCCTACTTTCATCGGACCCTTTTCCTAAAGAAAATGTGCTACCCTTCTAAACTCGTTCGAGTCGCCCGCGAGTAATCGGTTTCCTATTTGATTAACCTTAGAATCAACACTTTAACGTCCGCACGTTTCGTAAAAAAATATACGCTTGGCGCCGGCAGCGCTAATTCGGATTAATTGTCTTCTCGTCGCCCGTTCTTAACATTATCGTAAAATTATAAATTGTTAAGTTTTACTAATCTCATTATTAGTTTTCATAAGTTCTCAACCCTGTTCCCCTACTTTTATGAAATTTCTAAGATATACATACGTGAATATTATAAACCTGTCCATATTTTCCCCACTATATGTCCATGCGAGTCACCATCGAAAAAATGTTCTACTTTTCGGTCTGTTTAAATTTTAGTAAAAACATTGAAAAACATTCGGCGGAATTTTTCGAAAAACAGTATATTGAAATGCAAGGAACTGCATTTAAGTTTGGAGAAACATAAGGTTCGATAGATATAATTGAAGTTCTTCTTAATATGTCTGTATTACCCCACCTACTCTACTTATAAAACATAAAACATGTTGGTGTTACTGTTACCTAAACAAAACCCCAACAGAATGCAAACCATACTAAAGTACTGTCGCCGACCATTGAGATACTAGGCGCACGTAATCACTGTGATGTCGCAGGACGCCAAAGGGTTAAGGGAACATGTTAATATATATTTTTTAGTATGAACGAATTAATAAAAAAAATCTCCCGTCACGTGGTGATCCGTCAACAATTCGAGGAGCTTGTGCGAAGAATGGAGAACAATCCTGGCAAAGGGTTTTAGGTTTGCTGAGGCAGCGAGCACATCGAAACCGATTTTCGCTTCGGTATGGGTGGATACAATTGCAGCGCCTAACCAGTCTCGGGCCACCGACCAAAAATTCTTTGAATGGCAGAAAGTATGGAAGCAAATTCTAATTTGGTTCGAATCGTTTTACATTTATTTCATTACTAAAGGCTTGGGCCAACTTCAAATTAAAAACAAAAAGGAAGATTATTGATAATAAAAATAAGGCCAGTGCTACTGGAGGAGGTCCCTACAAGATGTATACTTTCTCGGTCTATGAAGAAGCTATAGTTAATATGTTATCGCTAAACAAAGCCGTTAACCAAGAGGATTATTAATGATATCTCATATTTATTTTCCAATATATAGAACATTTTTCTTTCACTTATAGGTTTACGATCTCTGATCATCTGACGTTTCATTCGCACGATGGCGCTTCATTATTTTCGTCATCGTTCAACCAAAATGCAAAGCTGTTCAAGATCTATAAATAAAACTCACATTCTAAACACTTTCTTTGAACATGAATGCATGTTTCTTACCTTCGTGGATTGCTTATTAAAAGCTGCTGTACAAAAATTCTATCAGACTAAAGCAATTGATAACAAAAAGCAGCGAATTCTTTGATGGAAGAACAAATTTAAAACGATCAATTGAGACCGTTTCACTAGATTTTGAACACATTTATCGCACCCTCAAAAAAAAAATAAACGGAATGCCCGAGCGAAATCATGTGAACAAAAACAACGAAAATGAATTGACAGATACTTGAATAAACACAAATTAACCTCTCCCTCGCTTTCAAGAATATAGTAGATTTTTTTTTTATCTGTATTATAGTGACTTTCAACTCATTTGGTTGGTTCGTCACTTTTACTTCCATTTTTGGAAGAATGTCGGGAGTGAGAATTGAACTCGTGACCTTTAGTGTGAGAGGCATGGATGTTACCACTACGCCAGATCGCCTCCACAATATAGTAAATGACTACGACATGATTTTGAGCATCTCATTCGCAGCGTCATTCGCATTCGCATTCGTCATTCGCAGCGTACAATAGAGGGGAATGTGGGACGTTAACCACTCGGCCACGGAAGCGCACGATCCTCACCTCATTCCCATTTTCTGTAATGGATCATTGAATAATGCTAACTTGTTGTCCATGGAGTATGCCTCCGGTCAATGAAGCTCAAACAATGGGACAATTTGAACAAATACTTTTATGGAAAAAGTACCCAAAAATGTCGATGTCACAACCGCATTGTTGACGTAGGACTTCAAAATTGTTTCATTCAATATTCTCGTTTATCGTTTCGGGTATTCATCGGAATTATTTATTAAATATCGAACATAATTTTCTCTAACTCTAATAGAATTTTGGTGGTCGAGAACCGATGATTGATCATGCATCGCAAGCGTTACTCTTCTTCTCAGTGTTATAGCTACATCAGTTATCGCCTTGATATGTTCCCTCGTCTCGTCGCTTGAATCTTAAAGAATTTCCAATTCGACTGGTATGCATATCATCAAAATTTGTTAGTAACGAAAATAGTTATTAACGTTAACATTATTTCTTAAAATTGTAACTGGCACCTTTACTGAAAGAGGTAGTCCTACGTTAAAAGTATGGTTTTCTTTAAAACAGTGAAAATCCTGGCTCGCTGTAAGAGTAAAAGAATTTTCAAAACAAAATATCTCATCGTTTTTTAGGAACCAAATAAATATGAACCCGCTCCCATCAAGAGAAAATATTCATCTTCAAATTGAGAAAAAAGAATGACAAAACTTCCTAAAGACCTTTAGAAAAAAAACCTTAAATAACCTTACATAATTAACTCAGTATAAGGATCATATGTTGGATACCAGGTGATAATACACCTACTGAAAACTGAAAAAAGATACTTACATTCAGTACATTCGCTTATGATTCCTTTATCCAAAGCATTATTTTGCAGTTTATCCATCGGCTCTATTGTTTCTTCCGGATTATTTGGTTCATCTTCACACCCCACGTTTCGGTCACTCTCATCATTCTGTTGACCCATCACAATATCAGGCGTTCCTTCCGACTTCGTTTCACTCAATTCGGAATCATTAGTCCTACTTCCATCGCATGGATCCCCAACATCCATATTTTCACACTTCTCGGATGATGTTACACCTGTTTCTAAATCGTTACTTTCGGGCGCCTTCTCGCTGCTCGTTTCATCAACTTCACACCCCGGAGATTCTATTCTCATTGCGGATTTTTCTTCGGCGGTTCGCGGAAAATCATCAGGATACTCCTTTGAAATGTGTTGTTCAAGCTGGTCACTTCGTTGACTATCATTCGCCACAACCAAAGCTGAATCATCGTTTGTAGTAATGTTGCCGTTTATTTTATGTTTCGTTCTCGCGGTATCGCACGAAACATCAACTAGTTGCTCCTTTTGCTCTTGATATTCTTCCTCCCCTTCATTCTTTTCTGCTTCCTGACACTGTTCATCATCTCTTTGTTCTTGTGTGCCATCAGCGTCCGTACCTTCCATAGGAACAGCGATCGATTCACTAGATTCTTCGATGTAACCAATCGCTTTCTCGCTACATTCTTCCGACGGTTCGTCTTGTGCCTCAACCGAATCTGTTTCACCGTTCAGTGACCGACGGTCTTCGTTTCGTGGGTCCACTTCCGGTTGAGGTTCTTCAACATTTGTTGACTCTGGAGACGGCGGAGTAGATTCCCGCTGTATCTCTTCTTCTACAATGATAGCAATAGTTTCGGGCGATTCATTGTTGGCGGATTCCTCGGTTTCCTGTAACTTTTGACGCTGTTCTTCATCGCCTAGCTCATGCACTGTGTTATCCGGGGCAGTCTCTGCACTGCTGCTATCCACCTCTTGAGAAGATAAGCCAGACTCGGATGCGTCACTGATGCCATCGGAAGCGGCGACTGGATCAGGCGCATCGACGGATGGATCAATTGTGTCGGTTGTTTTTGCTGACTTAGGTGTAACACAATCCGATGGATTCTGTGGAGGGGATGTGGTCTCGTGAATGTGTTCCTCGGAAGAAGTTGTTGTATCTTTGATTGGAGCTCCATTTTCGTCGTCCATTGTTTAAATCTGCATTGAAGATACAAAAAGTGATTTAGCTCATTTTTTTTTCAAGCAAATTTAATATTTATAGATTTTTTCTTATGTTTATCTTCCACGTCCAAAACTGTAATTTTATGAATTTTTGGAACTTCTAGATAACTACTACCTTTTTAATGAAGAAAGTGCAATTGTTTATGTATGTGTATGATAGCAGTAAAAGAATCAGCTATAATTAAGAAAAAAAAAAGCAAACATCGCTATCGTTGATAGACACTGGAAATCATCAGACTCCATCGTGGAAAGTGTGTAAACCTACATTGAACTCGATGTGCAGTTGAGGAAGCACAGGAGAAAGATGTGATAGCTAATATGCATAATGAGTTGATAAACGGAGGTGCTAATTGAAGAAAATGAAATGTTGTATCGTACAGCAGTTGTTCACAGCATCACTCTGACAGTGTGTTCGTCGAAAAGTTATTTCTTCCCGGATACACGCATATTTGATTGACTGCTTTGCTACAAATAAATAAAAATTCAAAACATGGAAACGAATGTCTTATTTTTGCAAACATTCAGTATTCATGTCACGTAAAACGTCAGAAATTGAAAGTGAGCATCAATTTTAAGGATTTCAAAAGAATAGGTCGAAAAAATTGATCAATAGTAGTGATAAATTACTCATATTACGTAAATAATCAGTTCAGCTCAGTCTATCTAAAAATACATGGTCGATAATCAAGCACCGTTAAGCTTGCTTCAGAATGAGCGAATTTTTCACTTGAGAAATTCGTCCTTGCGAAATGTATTCGCTAAAGTCATTCACATTGAACTACGAAATCATGCGGATCTGTCAAACTATCGTCCTTAAAACAAAAACAAGTTGTACGAGATTGGTGAATCAAATTCATATTACTCACAAATGTGAGTTCAAGTATATCTTGAACTTCATACAATTCAATGTTAGAAAATTCAGTAAAGTATAAATAGAAATTCGGAAAATTATTTACTATCCTGCCGCAGGCTTGAATATTGCTTAGATCGTTCCATCGATGTGAGGCTGAGCAAAATTTTTCATATCTTGTTGCACCCATCATGATTGACCTGTTCCAACTTTCTGATGTGGGCAGAGGCCACTCTCAGTGTATCGTGACTTCGTAATTTTTCGCAGCAAAAGCTTGGGAAGTTCTATCTTTTTTCGCTTTTTTGCAAGTGATCCCGCGCTTCGTTCTGATTGGTTGGTGAAAAAAGTTCGCAAACATTCGCATGAATATGTCTTCATTGTGAAGGATTGAAAAACAAGCTTTAGACTTGTTTTATCAACCCAAAGCCCTTATCACCTTCATTCATTCAGATCTATTTCAAAATCCACTCCATGAATGGTCTGTCGCATTTGTGACGCTCGCGCTAAACCGGTCCTCAGATATCACCCCCGTTAAATATTGACCGCATTGTAATCTCCTGGGCATTTTTTTTTCAAAACGTAAGCAAATCATGACCGATCATAGGATTCAGTGAAAACGACAGTGACCTTCAAAACTCACTACCTGTTCTCCTCTCGTTTCTTTTTCCCATTTTCTGCGTCGATCTCACACCATCCAGCTTTATACACATGAATAAAATTACAGCATTAGGCATCAGCGGGTAGTATAAACATGTACAATAAGGCAGCAGCATCGTCAAGTGTGGCAGCCGCCTCCCCCGCTTCAAACCGGTTATTATCATAAGCCGAACAACCATGTGGTTCCTCTGCTATTATTGATGGATGTTGTTTTGTTTTGTACTGTTATAGCGTACCCACACAAACATGTTTCAGTTCCATTGTATATGATTTTTAACCAGCGTTACAAAAATATAGCTTCTTTGTGTAGGTATTATTCGTGCACTGAATAGAAACGAACTTGGATACATTTTCTACCAGCTCTAGCGTCGTACCACACAGCCCGAGGCTTCTTTCGGCATGAAGGTTAATGTCAATAGCCGCTATTAACTGCGCTACACATGGAATATAATATCAACGTAAAAGAACGTAACACCAAATATTTTCCCGTGGAAATCCTACGGTCGCAGCATTCAGGAATACCAACAATTTAAGCATCGCCAAGACAAGTCGAAAGAAATGGTTTACGGTCAATTGTACTTATATATTTTACTTTAAACGTGGAATAATAATCGATTTCATGTTCATCATATTTTTTATGTTGAATTGTCGCGATTTTCGAATCACCATTCCAAGTTCCAGCTTTGACGGCCTAAATTACTACGTGTTCGTTTAACCTGAATTTAACCTCCATGGTTACTCTCAGATCACAGATGAAGGTCTGCTGCCGAATACAATCCTCATATGGGTCCTCGGACATAGTTCCATAGCCGGCAATGAAGCGGCCGACAGTTTAGCTGGAAACAGCCACCTTGGACAGATTTTAACGTACGAAGTTCCGTTAGGCGACATCAGATTAGGGATTGCCAATACCTTCAAAACTTTTTGGGCGTAAAAATGGTCCGTTGAAGCGACGCTGTTCCTCCGGAGATTCAAAAGCTCCATAGCCGGATTCAAAGACGTGAAAGCGATGAGGGAGCACCGAATCCTATCCAGACAAACAACCGGCCACTGCAACATATATCACAACTTCAACAGGGGACCCTTCCATCCCCTTTGCAACCTGTGCAAGGTGGAAGGGAAGTTACAAAGATCTTCGACGCGGACTTGACGGAACGGTCCTTCGTTGGATCCGTGTGAGGCCGAGCGATTCATTGGTGATCCACAACTTCAACTTCACAACTGAGAACCGACATGAGCATAGTGTCGGGCAATCGTTTATTTCTGATGGCCTGTACCCATGGATGATTGAACCTGGCCACACCGATGGCATTAATGACACTCGCCATATCAGAGTTGACTAGTAGCGACTTGGAAGATGAAATTGTGGTTGTCTCGAAGATGCCGGTCATCTCGGCCGAGAAGACCTTCAAATGTCCGTGAATTTCTCGCTGGAAATCAGACTATTATTACCCTCGCATATCTCTATTCCAATTTCTGATGGTCTTTTGAAGCCGTACGAAAATCGAATCTCGTGGAGACGGTATCTTTCTGCTATGAGGGGAGTTGTTCCTGATAGCGTTCTTCACGAGAACAGTTGGGATACTCCAGTCGTTCGCACCAAACCCTCAACCTGTTTCTGCGTTTGAACTTGCATGAGATCCCTCGTATTTTGCGTTGTATGGAATGTAAGTAAATGATCTTCGTTTTCTCACAAATCACCAGAAAATTTAGACATTTCGTTTCACGTTTGATTGAGCCCTAGAAACAGAACGTAGGACAGAAGAGATTGCGCTTGCTTTCAGATCTCGTTCGGACGAATCGTTTGCGTGCGGTGAAATTCCCCTAGAAACAATACAAATTATCTTCGTTTCACGTCGAGAGATTTTCATTGGCGTTTTATCAACAATATATACTATTTATGAAATTAGTCAAGAGTCTTGAGGAGAACTGGAAGAACCTTCTCCTTTTGGTCAAATCTAAATTGAACTTTTACATCCAAATGGCCACAGCATTTCTCGTACGAAGTACAACGACTTTCGATATCTGATGAAATATGTACCTCCTTAGGATCATGAATTCTTCATGACGCTGGTTCCCGATGATCAAAATGCATGCAAATGTGCATACGTACCAAAAGTAAAAATAATTGGGCCAGATCACGATTGTCACTTCACGGTGAAAACGGAATAAAATGCATACAATTCATTTCGTTTTCACCGTGAAGTGATGTTCGTGATCGAGCCTTACATTTATGTGTTATTTTACAGATATTCATAATCTCAGTGCTTCGAAGACATCCTGTTTGTAACACTTGCGCGATGAATAAAATATTTCACGCGTAACTTTTGAAAAGGTCCAATGTACCAAATCTAAATAAATCGAGTTATCGGATGCACACTATTAGTTTTAAATCATTGAATGCATTAGAAAAACAATCCTTGAAGTATCTGTCCTCTTTATTATTTTATCGCTAATACTGAAAATTTCCAAATCCGGATCTATGATTTTGAGCACTCGACTGTTACTTCGTACGCCACTTCCGTCTGACACTCGAAACGTCCGAAGTAACAAAGCAGCCATAACAACACGAAGTCGTACTTTTATCGCCTGAGTTCTTGTTTATTTCAGTTGTTGTTATCGATTTCAGTGCATTTTAGCGAGTGATAATAATAATCTGTGAGCAAAATTCTGATATTTGGATTAGTAGTTTAGTAGTATTTTTATAGTGCAACGTAATTTGTCCAATGTGCAAACGCGGTCAGTCAACTTTAAGCTAAAATCACGAAACAAGAGTTACGATTGGTTTTTCAGAGTTATTATAAAATCTGCGGCGAACGGCCGAACGGCGTGAAAATTTGTATGTAGGGGTTTTCGGTGCCGAGGATGGTTCTTATGATGGTTTGAGACCCCTCCCCCTGCCACACAAATGTAACACAAATTTCTGCATAACTCGAGAAATAATCAAACAAATGGAGCCAAACTCGGCATATGGTTCGACACACTTCCTCCTCTTTAAGGGGAGGGCTGCCATACAAATAAAACAAATTTCTGCATGACTCGAGAATTAGTAGAGCAAATGGAATGTGAGGTTTTTGGGGTACAACAATTCTTTCTATGATGGTTTGACACCCTTTCCTCCTTTGGAAAAGGGAGGGGGTCCCATACAAACAGTAGGGGAAAAGAGGGGAATTTGGATCACCTAAGCAAATCGCCTAATATTTCCAAACCAATACGGTCTAAATAAAAAATGTCACATTGTATACTGAGCTACACTTGTTTTCACCAAATATATCATTAAATAAAAGAGATGATTTTTGGACATTGAAATTTGAAGCGGGGTGATTTGATCCAGAAAAAAACATACTTATGTTTATGTAAAGTATTTTGAAATAATGTTACTATCAGTAACAATGTTTTGGGATCGATACCAGGTGTCTTGGCCAGATTCCAGACCAGAAAAGTTGGATTGACACCATCTCGAATTCTGCATGACTCTTTTCACTGTTGGTCGAGCATTTTCAAACACTTTTAATGCTTGGTCAAAGAAAATCCGTTCTCGATTACCTGCGTTGCTCTTTCAAGCTCCTCCTTCTTCCAACGTTGTCTGTCCATCCTCTTCTTGTAATTCAGAGGCATCTGGAATCAATTAGACCAAAAAAAAGTCTCAAACCTGTAGGACCAATTCACCCCACACAACACGCAAAAATTAAAATGCAATTAATTTCATTTATTGTTATCAAACTTACAGTTTCGCTGCATCAAATGTTTTCTCTTCTGTAGGTGAACAGAACTGTACTGCAGAATACATGAAAAGTTTGTTTGATAAGCGGGAAAAACCTTAAAACCACTATCGGAAAACTCACATTTTTTGACGATCAAAGTGCTTGCTGTGTTTATGCTACCGTTTCCCTCTACTTGTGAAGTTTTACCAAAGGTGTTTTACTTTAGGTACATACGGTTCAATAATAGACGGAAATGACATTATAAAAAATCCACGTTGAGCCGTAATTTTTGAGATAAAGGGGTGGTCCAAATCACCCCATATGACCAAATCACCCCGTGTTACCCTACACATATTTCAACCAACCATATTCCAAACAAATATGGCAAAATTTAAATAATTGAATTCCGTGATAAACGTTGTTGGTCCATTTGGTGTTTGCACTAACGAAATTGATATTTGTTCAAAAGAAAAATGGATTTTCACGAAAGAAAAAACGAACTCCTATATCCTCTATCTACATAAATAAAAATAAATCGAAACATGTATTTAGTGATGTCTAAAAAACATGTATTTAGTGATATCTAAATTTTTCATTTATTCGATTATCGATTAATCGTTGGGGCATTTTTCAATATTCGATTCATTCGAATAATAGTTTTTCAATATTCGGTTAATCGAGCGAATACTTATTTCTTGTAATAATCGCGTGGTCTATCGGATTGTCGATGGTTGGATGAAAAAATATTGAATAAAAAAAATATATAGCCTAATTTTTAACCTAAAAATGCATTAACATTGAGAAAAATTCTTTTTTTCATTAACCCTTCTGTACTCGCGTGCAAAATCATAACACGTATACTCGCGCACGGTGTCACAGAACGAAAATTAAACTTCTCTGTAATGTTGACATTGGGTATTTTTCAGGCTTTATTGGCATTTATTTGAAGAAGAGGGTATGATTGAATGCAAAAAATACAAAAAATATGTTTTCTTCGTCTTTATTATGTTTTAATAGTCATCTAATTCAGCCTCATCAAAACAGAGTAATTTTTGATACTCCAACACAAATAACGAAATTGGAATTTTTCACTGTTATTAATTAAAAGTAAGCAACTGAATATAATTCATGGAAGTAGAAAAAGCTATAAAATAACATAAAAACGTATTAATCGATTGTGGTTTCATTGGAGTAAGAATCGGAACATAGCATAACTGCATGCTCGAAGCAAACTTATTTTTTACATTTCATGCAGTAGTTACGTGTTTTTTTGGGTTTTATTTTTATCAAAGAGAAGAATGTATAACGTATTCTAGATAATTACCAGATGATAAAGTTTCTGGAATATAAAGTTTGCATATTTCTAATATTCTTTGTTTCTGTATTCTTGGTAAACTAAGAATTAATGTCTTTTTTTTAGATGAGGCATAAAAAGATTATATAAAAGGATTTCTAGGAACTTCCTTTTCTTTTTCTTGTAGATATTGTACATTATGAAAAAAATATCCCCGAAACTCTAACTGTTAAAAATTACCATAAGCCACCGATTAGTTTATAGTTTACTGTTTACAATTCTTCCACAAGTGGAATTCTTTCACAAGTGTGTATATGTATGACCATTATATTTAGCGAATAACTATACGAAAGTCAAACATTTATATTTTGCTTTTGAACGTATGAATCTAACGACGAATAGTTAATGTATGGATCCGTACAATCCAGTTACAAAAGGGACTGAAATCAAATAAAATAGTCCGGTAATGATCTTATGCATTATATTCAATAAATATTCCGCGCCACTAACATTAATTTATACATTTCATTCAACAATATTCTAGAATATGAAAAATGGCACTTGTCCAAAAAAGTTACTCCTATACTCGCGTCGGTGTGTCAGACCGAAAGTAATAAAAAAGTGGCACACGTCCCCTTTGTACCAACACATGCGAAGGCTAAACGATGACGAACGACGAATAACGAAGCTAGAGAGAATCGCAAAGTCGTAGTGTTGATATTTTCTGAGAAATGAACGAATTATTGATTTCTCGGTCTGACCGAACAATGCGCGAGTATAGGAGGTTTAATCGCGATTACAGTGGCCATTCTTCGATGTATTCATATTTTGATTTTAAATTATTCGATACAAAATTACTCGGTTATAATTTCAGATATTCGATGATTTGAATTAATCGAACGATTAAAAGACGTCTCTACATGTATTCCTTGTAACGGAGAAACATGTTTTTTGCAAGTGATTGAAGAGTCTTAAATGAAAATTGTGTCTGAAAATAATGTTATATTGCAATGACGAGTTTTGGTATAAGTACTAGGAAATTTACAGTGAAAGGAAATTGCAGAGGCCATTCTGGGCGGGACAAAGTTTGCCAGCTATCTATAAGAACCTAGTTGCAAACTCCAAGAATGAATCCACTTGACAAAGAACGTTTTTAGAGCGACACCAAACGATTGAAATATATATGGCTGAATCAACAATGCAACAGTCTGCAGTTTAAGCAGAAAAGGACTCAGTTTACAAAATGCAATCGATATTTTAATGCGATTAAATGTTTACACTTATTGCCATTCATTCACTATAAAAGACAACGTCTGATAACGTGCAGATCGAGCATAGAGAGGCTCTATGATAAATTATTTCTCTAGCGTAAATTTGAGGTAAATAAATATAAAATAAATTAGCGGTTCGGAAAGTAAACCCATAAGACAGAGTAAACT
This sequence comes from Toxorhynchites rutilus septentrionalis, assembly GCF_029784135.1. NCBI lineage: Eukaryota > Metazoa > Arthropoda > Insecta > Diptera > Culicidae > Toxorhynchites > Toxorhynchites rutilus. The sequence goes on from NC_073745.1 coordinate 84,708,935, forward strand.
TACTTTATCAATATACTGCGATATCCAGTGGAGTTCTATGTAGATTTTTCGCGTATTTACTTCCAAACGACGTTTCAGCATTTGCCTCAATGTAATCCAATACGATTGTAGTGTACCGTAGCCGTACACTGTACTCAAATCTTGATGCCCTAATCAAGGAGCATTAAATATTTAAATCTTCCTTTCGAATTCTCCTTGTTTACATACAGGAAATATTCCCTTGTATTGGAACACATCACCTCTGTATGTTTATGTTAGCCTTTTATTTATTTTTTTGTTTCACAACGAGAAATGACGAAATCCTTAATGAATCGGCAGAAATACAACACAATTCCACAGAATGAGCACCGTGCAGCTGCTCGAGTAGCGCTAGTGCTCCTGTTTATTTCCACCCATTTCTTCAGGGAACGCACTCACACACACTGACAGAACACCCCGCTTGGATCACGGAAAAATCCGCTTCTGCTGCCGGGGCTCTTCCCGTTTCGTTCTACGAATGATGTTTCAGCAAATGATGAGTTCTTTTCACTACCGATATTGCATCAAATAAAAAAAGAGTTGCTTTTCCGTGATCGAAAATGAATATCACCGTACGTAACTACTATTCCCCGCGCGCTTCACACTGCTGCTCGACAAATCAGCCGCATACACTCCCGGGAGAAGAGAAAAAGAAGAAAATCCTCCTTCTGAAACCGCACCGATAGAGCGAAAATTTTTCCAACGCCTTTTATGTTACTGTTTTTCCACTATACGGAATATTTCCACTGGTTAACTTCACGCGTACCGGAAGCACTGCAATATCCACTACCGATCGGTGCAACTTTTGACCGGTCCCCGGAAGGGTGCAGGCCCAAATTTTCGATTTTTCGTTGCAAGCAAACACACACGTTTTAGATCCAGTGTTACAACGCGAAAACGTAATGGCGATCCGAGCGACCACTGCTGCGAGCTGCACGAGCAAGCGAGAAGTACGCAGTGTCAGGGTATGATGGGTTTTCTGTTGGATGGAGGTTGGCTGGGTCAATATACCATAAAATGTGACTTGCTGTTGCGTAAAAACCAAGGCGGATAATAAGGTGGAACGTTATGTCAGAACTGCTGTTCAGCCATTACTTGAGTTCGAATTGAAAGCGACCAAACGAACGGCTAGAGTTTTCCGAGAAAGAGGATTCGCGTCATCGAAGGTACGTTGTCGCCACCTATGAAAGTTTCGCGTGTGAGTGAAAAATATGTAAACAAACCGTTGCATATTTTCTCTGCAATTAATATACTGATTTCTCGAAAACTTGTACCGTGTTTATCTTACAATTAGTGGAAATTGTTGAAAAATAGTTTTTCTTAGCTGTTTCGATGCTCCGAACCAAAATTTATTGTCATTTAGTAGTGAAAAAAAGCCGTTGAAGTACACCCTCTGTCAAACTACCAGCGAGAGAGGTAAACCGAATTAATGAAATTTGATATAAAAATATCCGCTTAGTGTTCATAAAATACCTAAAATACAAAGATCTGGCTTCTATTCAATCAGTGCTCTAATATTTTTCAAAATATTTTCCTTAGAACGTGTGAAATATGGACGTCAAAAGCTGCGCAAATTGCCCGGAGAACATGCAAGTCGGGCGAAATTTGCTTGAAGCTGACTCCGAACAATCTGCAAAATTCAAAAGCCGTATTGTTTGTGTCGTCCCCGGATGTAAGCAGAGATATCGCCCCGGAATTTCTTTTCATGCCTTCCCTCCGAAAACGGACAAATCGCGGTATCTAGACTGGATCCAACGACTACGGCTAAAGATAGAACCTACAAAAACCTCCCGTATTTGTAGCCTCCATTTCACCGTGTCGAACTTCTACTCTCCAAGTATGAAGTGTAATACACGCCTTGAAGCAATAATATTATAATTTTTTTTTATTATTATTTTACTTTTTATAGCAACAAGCCGTGCCACTGATCGCTTAATTCTTAGGTCATCAGCAGTTCCCGAGTTGAATTTGCCACAACCTCCCATCAGCGAAGCCAGGAAAAGACTTATTGAGGGCCGTGCTTTTGAAAAAGTGTGAAACAGTCCAACTTGGTGCAAAATGTGCAATAATAAAGAAATAAAATAAAACATACTTAAGCAAATGATACAAAACAGCCATGACGTGTTTGCACTTCCCTTTGCCAGCTTTACAGGAACACGAAAACAACCATTTGGAGAAGGAGATTTTCGTACGAATATTTATTGTATGGGGTTCCGAGCTTAGAGTTGATGACTGGAGGCCGGACGAGAAAATACTGAAGCCTTCATCGTGAACTTCTTCAACACCAACTATTAAAAGCTTTGAATACTCTTTCGCCTTCGACGACTAAACGGCTTCCACCCGCATCGTAATCGAACACATCCGCAAACTCCACAGCGTAGCAGGTTTCATTTTCTCCGACTGATGGCTCCTGATAATGCATGAAACAAGGTCACAGAAAAACACTTATAAGTTAAATTCAGCTTAAGCTACGGCAAAGTTTTTTTTCACTGCATAAGGAAAACTCATTTTCCAACCGTTTGGAAGATAAATTTTGCACACAATTATTAATTTTTATTGAAATTTAGTATCCTGAAAGTTTGTTTACTTTTTCACAAGTAAAGACAGTGTCCTTTGGATGCGGTCAGAAAACGTTTTCCCCTGCAGTAAATTTATGTGATTTAACTAAATTAGCATCCTAGAGGATAGTTCATTCGATACATACTCACCATTACAAAAATTTCTGCAAAAAACGTTAAAAACGGTGCGTTTAAAAATCACATTCTTTTTGCAATTCTTTGTTGACATTCGCTTCACGCACACAAGCTGTCAAATTCAGCTTCGTAGTCGCGAATAACAAATGGCATGCAATGATGAGTGCATACCGCTATGTGTTTGCTGCGCATAAACGTTGGTTTTGTTTACGCTGTTGGCATCATTGTTGTGTTTCGGTGACTGCTGCAAGTTGTTGTCTGCATTGCTGTTTTACGGAACGTGAGGGTTGTTGCTGTTGCTGCTGGGATTGGCAATTCAGCGATTGTGGGAGCTTTGCTAGTGGGTATATGAAAGTGTCACTACCGGCGGGCTTGTGCCGTACTGCTCTAAGTTCCATTCGCTTTGGTGGAATTAGTCGTTGGCGACCCATTAGGATTGAGTGATAGCGATACGCTGTGGATATCCATGCATATCGTTTCCCGGCGACTGCTGCTTTAAAAATTAGACCTGCTTTGTTTATAAACAAAAATAGTCGCTGTCATTTTTTATCTCCTCTCGCATCGTCCATGCCTTATCATCATACTGTCGAAAACGAACCACCTGTCAATTCCAGCTCCTTGGTAAAAACGAAAAAAAAAACATTAACCAGCCCGTCTATAATACTACGCTCAGAGAAAAAAAAATGTATATAAGATTGATTTTTTATTAAATATTACCAATTCATTAAACATTTTTACGCAAGTCAGGCACTTAGAATCAAAACGGTTGTCAAAAATCCATTGAGAAATTCCAAAAAAGATGGACGGACTACATTTTTTAATGCTAACGTTCGAAATAATAATGCTCTAACTGCAATTGGCAGAAACAGAAATTTCAGTATTATTGGGATGCTCTAAACTTAAAATACAATTCAGTTATACATCCCGCCAAATTTTTTTTCGGAATAAGTTTGTATTATCCGCTAAAAAACAGAAAATTTGTAAAAGCGTGTTCAAGAGGAAACGATAGAAACTTACGCGAAAAAAAATTTTGTAAAAAACAAAAATTCAAATATAACTTTAAAAAATTTCAGAATCAAAATATGAAGCAATATACTGCTTCATATTCTCGATATAATATTGCACAGAAACCCAATTTGTTGATTTTGGGTGTATGCGTATTATTGTGGCATTTTTGATTCTTGCATGATGATGATAATAAAAAGCTTATGTATTTATCTATCCAACACACACAATCTCATTTCTTTAAGAAAGTCTATTCGGAAAACTTTTATAAAAGCCATTGGTTGCTCGCTGGCGCAGTGACTAATGAGGTTTTTGTTCTATATTACATAGGCTAGGAAATTGAAAAGTTCATTCACCTCGAGTGAGGTTCTCATGTTTCCGTATAATATTGCGGAAAAGGCACAAAATTCTGCAACGAAAAAACTGGCAAAATCAACGGCACGATATCTAACAGCATCACATTTCAGAAGCGGACGTTGAGGATCACATAATCCTTTCCACACACCAGTTTTTCACACTGGAAGGATGAAATGTAAAACGATCGTTTTCATACTTCAGTACTACTCACAGGAAAGATATGGCCCAAACATATGTAGCTTAACCTTCTTCAGACACCAGTACCTGTGAAACGAAGGGTATACACCAGGGTTATGACCCTCCGGTTTCAAATGTCATGTACTGGTAAGTTGAAGGACTATAGAATACGTCTGAAACGCGAACGCGATTCTCAATCAATAGTAGACGTCAAACCCCTATTGCCGAAGTTGGGTTTTTCTACAAATCATTTACAAGCATTTGTGTTTTGTTTAGAAAAAAACACAGTCGACTTTCAAGATAGCCGCAGAATGGTTTTCACATATTGGCTCACAATGTTTAATCAAGAGGCTGGCATGCCACGAATATTGTGTAGCTCGCAATTCAACCCAAACCACACTCACCTTGCAAAACACACGAAAGAAATTTGACAACTCGATTGAGCTGACAGCTTGAGCCTTGAGCTCTGCCCTTTTTGTGTTCTGTGTTGTTTACGCTCAATTTGTGTTAGTTGGGATGATAGAAAAACGAGGCGATGGCAAATAGCTCTCTAAATTGCATCTTGGAAACACTTGGTTTAATTTTTTTCTGTATTATAGTGACTTTCAATGTTATGGCTGGCTTATATGGTTTCAGCGGGAGCCTTCTTGATGTACTTGGCGATGACCCTCCACGAACTGCTCCACTGTATTTTAAAATCTAAGCAAAAACTTGTGATCAAATCGAAGATCTTTGTTCCTTACCATTCAAGATAAGAGAAACAATAATAGTCGACATCTTCGAACAGCGCGGATTCCCCATCAGTGACCTGGCCATGGTAAGCGGACATCCTCGTCAAACGACCAGGGAGAAGAAATAAAAAGTTGCAACTGTGTGGAAACTCTCGTGATGAAATTTGTTTTTTGTTTATCGTATTCTTGTTAATTGTTTGTTCGTATATGCATCTAAAATGAATTAATGTTTATTGTAAGCGCACATCGCGGCACTGTTTCGGCCTTCTTTTGCGATGTTAACGACTACGTCAGATCGCCTATGGAGGTCGTCACACAATTTTGAAGTCTGTCGATGCCTTTACGTAGGGAGTCTTCGTAGCCACATTGGTTGCACGTTCGCTTACTAAGCGATCGATCGTGAATTCAAAACTCAGGGCCCTCAATTGACCATCTTTTTGTTGTTATAGAATAACTATGCCACGTAACAATTATCAGTGATGAAGATCGATAAACGGATCGAAGTCGAAGTCGCTATACAAGCTCTGCTTGTAACAAGAAAAAACATCGGGCTGTTGTGCTATTAATAACCAAACAATGAGCATATCAACTGTCTCCGCTGTCTGGTCTGAAGGCAGGTTTGCAGTTCTCGTGAACGTGAACTTGAACAAAAACTTTCTTGTTAATAATTCATCAGTCCATATATAAAACGCGAAGAAAACATCTTGAGACGATGGGCAGAAACATTTTCTAGTTGAAAAACATATTTCCCCGTTCATGTTCACGTTCCTGTCGCAAGGCATTCTGAAAATTATTTCACCGTGAACTGTTAAAGATATGTTACGCAGCTCTCGAATTTTCAGTGAAAATTTCCGTATGGATGTAATTTCATTCAATCGGATATCTGCAACTTCGTTGCTTTGTGTTGCTTCGTGAACAACTGTATATTTTATCCGAATTACTTTGTTGGATGTTTTTTATTGGCTCGATGTTTTTTTTCTTCACTGACAAACTCTTAGGCCAGGCGCAAATTGAGACGCGTATAGCGCCAGTAACCTGCCGCGATATAGCGCATATTTTTGTGACTAATGAAAACAGATAGAACGGCGCAAATTGGCCAGATGACGCGAGAGTGTGGAGCGCTCGTGAGACACGACTCGCGTGACGCTGTGGCTGAACCACAGTTTCTCGTGCTGGTCGTACCGGTCGGGTGATTGTGTTAGTAAATAAATATATCGCGCAAATCTGTGTGAATCAGACGTTGTATGCGAGTGGCACGTTATTTACACCAAACTGCGATTGAATATGCGCTCCACCACGCTACGTTTGTGGCACGTATGAGTCGTGTTGGTAGTCTCGTGTTCGTTTACGAGCGCTATACGCTTCTCAATTTGCGCCTTGCCTTAATGCGAACTTGAACGTGAACGTGAACAAGAACATTCTGATTTGTTTGTTCGCAATGTAGTTCACCATGAAATGGTCATATTGGGCCTGACACGAACGTCACATACAAATTCCATACAATTCATTTCGTTTTCACCGTGAAATGACGTTCGTAATCAGGCCCATTATTTCCAGGGGTACGACTAAAACGTGAAATCCCTCATATTGCCAGTGTGCCCAATATTGCTGCGGTTCACTGACATTTTGGTTCAATCAATTACTGTTGTTTACAACTTGGTCCGGTTATATAGTCGAATAGTGGCTAACTTTAAACTTCATGTTAAATGTGAACACCTCCATGTGAAACCGAAATATGAAAATCGCTCATGCAGTTAGAATAAAGCAGCGCATTTTTCGATTTCAGTCCTCGTAAATGATATGTTGATAAACAAATGATGCCATATTGATTATGATTTTGGGTAGCCTATATTAAATTGATGTCTAGCCCCTGATTATTTCACCACCTGTTCATGTTCGCGTTCAATGGAACTCTAAAGCAGACTTAACTGAACAATGGAATAGAATATTCTTACGTCTAAATGGCTACTTACATTGCAGTTTATAGATACGATAAACATGTACACGATTAAATCCGGCTCTGATGATTTTCTCAGACTGGCAAACGGTTTTATAATGGATGGGAAACTCACGTTCAAGGTGTGTGTACATTTCAGGGTTGACTCTACTTGCAAATTGCGAGGGGTTGTCAAAACACTTATAAGAGACGCGAAACTCCCGGAACCGGTCGACTATAAGGTAAATTTTAATTCGTTTAATTAAGTAATAACAATAAGTGTTATGTCTTGTCTCGCGTCGCGTCTTATAAGTGTCGTGAAGTTCTTAGGTTGCACAGATATTAAAAATAAAAGGAGGTTGTCAAAAGTTTTGTTTTTCTTTCTCTTCTAATGAGTCAAGATAAATAAACAAATGAAATAAAAAATGACTTCACATGTTCTGGAATGTATTCACAATCTTACATCTCTTCACAGTAAATTGAATATGTATCTTCGAAGGAAGACACATCTTCACATCTGGCAGCTCTGATCACAGTTTTGAAGTCGCGAATGAACAGTCAAACAATTAATGTTTACAAACAGGGTGAAGTAAAAATATTCAATAAAAATAATTAAATATTTGTGTTTTTATCTTCTTGAAAAGACGAAAATGGAACAGGAATTCGAGGAAGACGAAATCATAGATTGGACAAAAGAAGCAAATGGTGTTATCCAGGACATTATTCGTCACGTACAAGTGGCTCAAATTTCACATAGGTGGAAACCGACAGACTCGGAGGCATATATGAATTTTACCACCTTGGAGGGCAAGCAAGTGTGTGTTAAACTAAACGCAGAGGGTCTTCAAATTGTAGGAGATCAGCATGACCGTATCGATCAAGAAAGCCCAGACAACATGAAGTATGAAACGCCCTATTCTCTGCTTTCGTCCATTAGTCCAGCATATACAGATTCGTTTGGAAGTTGTCTAGCAGCTGAACTCAGTAAACATTTGCAGGATAGATTAATCGGAAATGGTGATCAGGATGATAATGAAAACCTCAGCGGTGCTGACTAAATTTGACGCAAATGTCGAGTAATGAGCCATTTTGTATAAAGCCAGCGTTGGAGTAATAACCGCTCCTGATGTGGATTGCAAATAATTAATTTGTCATTAATTCGCTAACATGAGAATTTCTTTAAAATGATGAGACAGTTCATGAAACACTACTTGTTTTATAAGTATTTTTTTTAGTTACGTTTTATTAAATAACTATATTGTATCTGTTTTACAAACTTAACTTTTCCAAAGAAAGTGTTTCGGCTTCAGTACTGACTCTAGCATTCATATTCTCCGAAATAACAACCGAACTATCATCGGACAGATCTGGGCTATCATCTTCCATTTGACATAAGAATTGGTCGTCTTCATAGATTGGGAAAAAGAACATCGGTTGGTCCCAGAATTGTTGTTCACCAATTGCAAAATGTTCGGCTTCTTGCAGATGAGTTAGCAATTGTTCCTTCGAGGAAAATTCTTCACGACAGACAACACATTTCAGCAAAAGTATTTGATGCCTAACGTAATTTACAACTTTGACGCGTTGGTAAATACTCAGTCCTTCTACTTGAAGGTCGAAATCGAAACTGTGATCTGATTTCATGTGAATTTTTAGATCTTCTATTTTCAGTTTGGTTGCGCTACAGAATAAACATGTCACTTGTTGTTCTTCCCCGCACCAGCCCGACCAATCCGAATCCGAATCATCAGAATGAAATGCTGAGCTCTCTGGAACACGTTCCTTCAATGGAATTGGTTGTTTTGTCGCAAGAGGTTTCTGTGGTCGATCGTTGCGATAATTCACTAAAAAGAATCTGTCATAGAATTTGTTGTCCGGATTTATCCGTTTATGACCCTTCTTCCTCATATGCTCTTTTAGTGTTGGTCGGTCTTTGAATATTTTTTCGCAATATAGGCAGACGAGCTTCTCAATTTTGGTCTGAACAACATTTATAAGTTCATCAACGAAAACTAGGTTTTCCGGTCTACCCAGCAGAAGGAAGTGTTTAGTGTAGAGATGTTCTATGAACATCGTTCTCGTTTCCGCTTGAAAGACCCTGCAGTACAAGCAGCCTCGGTTAAAGTTCCGATCAGTTCTTTCAAACTGATGTCGAACCAAAACCAACTCCACCATATCACGTTTTATCTGTAGCCTTAGCTCATAATCTAGTGGTTCGACGTCGCTCAACAGGAAATACTTCTCATTGCTGCCTGGAGTGCCGTCCGGAAGTTGATTCAACAACATTGAAGTGCAGAATTTTTCCACTGGATGCTCTCGAAACTTCTCTTTCCAAAATTGACTGTAGCTGGCCAGGCAGCCTATCTGTTCAACATCAGCTATTACCAGCCTATGTATCATGTAGAGATGGGCCAAGTACTGATCGCGGCCATCCCCGATTTGGAAATTGTATGCGTTGTCGCAGAACATACAAACAACGGTGGTATCATCGGTAAGTCGAGTCGCAGGGGAATTGCAGTGCTTATCTTTCACGAGGTATAACGGCTCGGTCACGACGGATTGCACGGTAAATTCTTTAGATTTCGCATTGCTAAATGAAGATGTCATCGTATGTGCAGTTTTTAATTTGAGAAGTTTATCACTACTGCTCACGGCACAATTATAACATAAATGTGCTGATTTATTTTGACATTTGTTGTGCAGCAATATATTTTGATAAAGATACCAAAGTAAATAAAAAAACAGGTATGTTCATCGCCTATGTAAACCAGGGGTACGACTATAACGTCAAATCCCTCATATTGCCAGTGTACCCAATATTGCTGCGGTTCACTGACATTTTGGTTCAATCAATTACTGTTGTTCACAACTCGGTCCGGTTAAATAGTCGAATAGTGGCTAACTTTAAACTCCATGTTAAATGTGAACACCTCCATGTGAAACCGAAATATGAAAATCGCTCATGCAGTTAGAATAAAGCAGCGCATTTTTCGATTTCGATCCTCGTAAATGCTATGTTGATAAACAAATGACGCCATATTGATTTTGATTTTGAGTTGCCTATATTCAATTGATGTCTAACCCCTGATGTAAACACGTGCTCTACAAGTTAAAGCCAAGATGTGTGAACTAAAGGTGTGACCGTGTCGTCAATAAGTGTGCGAGGGGAAACGATATAAATATACAGAGGACTGTGGAAAGGGATTTGACTGCAAATAAAGATGTCTAAATTTTTCGTTTATTCGATTAATCGTGGGGTCATTTTTAAATTTAAATTTTCAATTGTCTTTGAGTATTCGATTAATCGAGCGAATATGTATTTCTTGTAATCAAAAGGAACAGTCATTTATAATAAAAAAATGATATCATAATTTTAAAAGTTACATTAAATATAATTCTGAAATAAACATGGTGCAGAATAATGGTTCTTGAATGAAATGGTATTTCAGTATATGGATAAATTTGCCATTTCATGATTTTTTGAGGACGATTGGACGAAAAAAGAGCACACCATGAAAATGATGCACAATATTTTTATTGTATCAACCTACTGTTCAAAATTACCTATTCTTCGAATGTTGTTGAAATAGCTGATTTGTGTGTATTTTTCTGTCTTTTCCCTATAACTACTTATTATGATTTGTTCGGATTTCTTGTAAGACTTGACACGTGCAAAATTATACGATTTAATGTTTGCTGGGTAGTATGGTATATTTTCCTTGGCACCTGGAGTTTGAATACTACTATTCTAGAACGGGAGTTGAGACCACCTTCTTCAAGTCCGCATGTTACTCCTGCAGACGCTGAATTCTTCTTCCCAGCATTTTCCACCAGCAGGGAATTATTTTTATGCTTCAATCGTAAATGGTTTAGCATATTCGATTCGCCTGGCCTAAATGCTGAGCTCCGTACTGTTCTTTCTGAGCCTTTTCTCCAGCCCGCATCAATATTTTTTTTGTTATTTTCTTACTTCGTAACTGTCAGTCTCAGTGATCAACCATCTCCTAAAAAAGTACAGTGTCGGTCCCTAGGGACTCACGCGAGGTTAAACGCATCGTGATGTTGTTTCAATACTTTTTTTAATTACTTGCTTAACAACTTAAGATGGTACACTACATTGTTAATTTAATTGCAAATTCAAAAAAATATTACTTGTATTATAATATTATAGATCAAATATTTGACACATTTTGTTTGGTTCAGATTTGGTACAAACACTATTTTGTTTGTAACTCTTCAAATGTGAACAGTGGCAAACAATGTCAAACATCGAACATGGGAAAAATCTGAAATATTTTACGTAACGTAACCATTTAGCGACAAGTTCGAAGAACTTTGAAGAAAAATATTAGGCATGCAAATCGGGACATAGAAGGTACGGTGTCGCCGTCTACCAGATTTCATGGTTGTATGAGGGAAATGTAAACAAACCGTATGTTTTTCAGTTGTATTTTTGAGTGCCGTTTCAATTCTATTGCAGTTTGTGGTTGCTACAATGTGGTAGAGTCGAGTTTACTGAAACGGTTTTCATCTCATAAACCATTGTTTCATTTTCTGATATACAATACAGAACCGAAAAACAGAAAGTGGGTTATATCTATGGTATAACCGCAATGGTGACGTAGGACTATCGTTGATTCAGTGATCCTTTGTTTGAAGTTGAATCTGAATCCATTCTGAATGAATGAATAAATGAAAATTTGGGGGACTTCGAAAACGAGAGCGTTACGTTGGAGGTACAAGGTTTTATGCATCCAATATTGGATACGACAATATCCTACTGATGGGGAAGAATAATCTTCAGAAGCCATCCTGTTAATTGCGATTGATTGAAAAATCAAAAAACCAAATGTATTTGGTCACAGTGTTACATGGATAGAAAACATTAAAATAAACTCTTTCACATGAATGTATTTTTAAATTCCCAGAGGAACTGGCAGATTATTTTCAGTAACGATTAGATATTTCCACATTTTCCTCGATACTGGAAGTCCACCAGTGGTTAATGCTAATTCGATAACCATCTGTTAATAGCACTTGATTGAAACATATTTGGTCACAGTGTTACATGGATAGAAAACATTCAAATAAACTCTTTCACATGAATGTATTTTTAAATTCCCAGAGGAACTGGCAGATTATTTTCCGGATCTTTCTCGATGCTGAATGGCATCCAAACAGAAGAATTCCGTGCGTGTATGTGTGTATGTGTGTAGCGGCTGCTTCGAGATCTTCCCGGGGAACCGTTTGTGGCATCACTCTCCTCCTGATGGATTCATGTCTGGCCTAAGGTGCACAAACAGGCTCTTGGTGACACCGTTCATCAGCGCTTTCATGATAAACGAAGAGCTTCACCACAACAGCGACATAATGCTCCAATCGCTGTTCAATTAGAACCGAGTGGATTACCGAGCGGCGCTCGCTTATATACCGATTGGTGATTTCAATAGCCTGTTTTGAAAGCAATTTTAAGACTATTGAAACAAGTTTTTGGATCAAAAAGTAACAAGTATAGAACGCGTAGATGTTTTATCTTTCGAATGAAGTGTTTATCATACCATTTCGTTCAGTTGCTTAGGAGCTATTAACGCTCAAAATCTCGGTCTCCGGCGTAACGCTTTCGTTTTCGAAACTTTTTACACCCCGGTATAGAAATGAAAGACGTAGTCCTACGTCAAAAATATACCTTCTTTAAGATTAGCATACTCGAATGCAAATTTCAAACATTGAATGAAAATAATTTTGAAATGATGTTTGCATGGTCAAATCACATAATGCTGACCCTTATGTAATTCCTAAACTCCAAAAGCCCATGAAAATTTGGACAAATTACCCTAACAGTAAGGAAAATTGCTTATGTTAGTGATACTGAAAACTAGGATCATAAACGTTGAGCATAACTGTCGTTCGATTTGTATCGTGGTTCCTGATTACAAATTAGGATATTAACCAGAAATATCGTAACCTTACATCGAAGACGGGTGCAACCCGGTACCTCGAATGGTTCGAACGGCTAGGAAAGAGATTGAGCCGTTGATGACCAACCGTAGCAGAATCCTTATATCAACGCGTTGTATTTCCTTCCACCAAGTAAATAAAATTATCCTAAGCGATCATGCGATTTCCGCTGGCAGCGAAATTGGAAATATCTGCCAGGCCCACAACACATTACAGGTTGCATTTCCTCCCAATAATGTCTTTTGAAAAATCGCGAAAAAATCCTCACTAGATACTATTTTCCCTCACGGCTTTTAACCACTTGTAGAAAACTCGTTACACTTTTACATAGAATATTCATTTAATAGAAGATGGGTTTATTTTTCCCACCGGCAGAGATAGTACCAATTTATACACAAAAAAAAGGAAGTTTCTAACGTTGCTCATTTATATATTCTAACCTAATTAGCTCAGTAAAACATTCTACTTTCGTTTAATGCTCACTATTTTACGAAATAAATTTATGATTCGTGCTAAACAGCTTGTTAAAATCCACCACTTTTCACTTTCCGTTTTGTTTCTATTTGCTTCATATAAACTCGCTGTCAAACTCAGCTTCGATGTCCCGAATACCTTATTATTTGCTATGTAATAAAGTAATACGTTTTTACAAGTGTTGAAAAAATCCTGGATAAAATTGTGTCTGATAATAATTTTATTGTTAGCAGAAATATCAGGAAATTTATATAAAAGTGGTTAACACTAGATTGCCCAAGTAAGTCATTTTGACTGTTTTTCAATTTCAATTAGAAAAATAATGATGACATATTATGACACAATTTCTTCAAAAGATGTGACTTTTGTACAACTTATTAATTTGTTTTTTGTCATAAATTTTTTTCTAATTGTAATTGGACACTCTACATCTGTCATCACGGATTCATTTTAGAGTGTTTTTTTGTTATGCTTTAAACATATGTTTTCGAGTAATAATTTATACAAATATGTAAAAAAAAAGTTCACAATAAGGCGTCGTGCACAAATTACGTAACGCGTTAAGGGGAGGAGGGGGTCGAGGTTGCGTTACTTTCTGTGTATTAGAGATAGGAAATTGCGTTACGTAGAGTGGGAGGGGGTCCAAAATCCGGATTTTAGCGTTACGTAATTTGTGCACGACGCCTAAGAAGTGTGGTAAAAAACGGTGATGCAGGTAGAGGAATGTTTGAATCAGTTATTTTCAGTAAGTTTCTTATCTGACATTTTTTAAAGGACCCGTTGAATATCGGTATAAAAAATCAAGTGAAATCACGTCGGAAAAAAAACAAATAAAACCAATATTGCGTGTAATTTTCCATCTCTAACCTTCAAAAAAAAATTTAAAAAATATTATTTGATCGATACCTAGACGATATTTATAAGATGATATTTATTTAAACTACTGCTCTCAAGGACTAAAAGTACAACTGCTCTCTGGCCCTTTTTGTCATTTCAATAATGAAAATAAGTCACAATTGTCAATTGTCATCCAATTAATTTCAAACAGTTTCATCATCTCATGACAATTTTGACTAGAAATAACATGCAACCGTGATTAAGGATTTAAGAAGTGGTACCTGATCATGAACGGTGAAAACGAAATGATTTGTATTATATAGGTTGTATAACACTTCATTTCGTGTACATCGTGGAGTGACGTTCGTGATCAGGCCCGTGGTTACTGGAAAGACTTTCAACAATCGGCAACACACAATATATATTATAGAATGTTCATAACCCTCTTTTATGTTTTATGTAGTGATGAGCATGACGACTGAAAGTATGATTGTGACATTTTCTGAAATCATCGTAAATGACACGTTAGCTTGATGTAATGAAATCAAAAATTAAAAATAACATGCTGTACGAACACTATGTAGGGGGTAACACGTGGAGGCAGATACTTGTTTTCGCTTATCAAATATACTTCAAGTCATATATTTTAGAAGTCCTCAAATTTTGTGATAATAATAACCCTCTTACCTGAATTTTGAAATATTTACAACACCTCACACACCTAAAATTCTTCAGAATTTCGTGAATTACGGCCTTTCTTGAACAATTACTTCCGAAAATTTTATTATACATTATTGGGATGATACTATGTGGCGCGAAGATGATGAAAATGTGTTCCTCCTAAGGGTGCGTCGATCCTGAGAAAATTCTATTGCCTATTGAAACGATCGAGCCCTCGGTAAAACAGAAATTTTATTAAATATTTACGCGCAAGTTTTCTATCTGAACAGTAGCTCAATCATTATTATTCATGATTTAGATATACAATGTCATTGCTGCTTGAATTGAAGCGTGAGATTTAGATATACTTAGATATACAAATCATTTCAGTCACCCTTCTTCTGCTTTATAGATTTTTTCTCACAGTCATCCTCGCTATACTTCACATCGATGCATTTTTCTGAATATATTTCATATCAAATAATCTGTTCATAACGTTGGTATAACTTGCGATAGTTCCTCCTCCTTGCCTCTCGACCGTATTAGAAATAATTCTCCGGTAAAAATGTTCATACAAATCAACTTATTCAATGTTACTCAAAAGCTTAGGTTATCCTTCTCGGTATCCTATCTTCCTCAGGATGAAACAAAACGTTCAACCATTATCCGTTGTTATATCCGCGATATAGCGATGTGCTTCCTCGTTTTATTGATTGCCAATACTTTTGTCTCGTTGTCTACGGCAACATCATATGTGTGACGGTATTTTTTACTACATTGAAACCTTTTCTGCAGGTGCATCGGCCCTTTTTTCGACCAATGATGTGGACTATCCAATCCTAGAAGATTCCCACAAACGTTGTGCTGCGACAGTCTGTACGTTTCACTCCGGCATTGAACAACAATAGTACTGGCGGCGACAACGCTGGAAGTGGTGGAATGGTCGGCTTGGGGTCCTCTATTCCGTTTTCGAAGTTACTAGCACAGTTGACACCGTTGAAGAACTTTTGCTTCCCAAAAAAAAAAAATTGTGAGGCTGGTTGTTTCATCGAAGAAATAAACAGAAAAAGGGCAATATACTATCGAGTTTCGCGCTATTCCTCGTGTTGAATACTGGGTTTTAATAAACGTTCTTTTTATTCAAATTAAAGTACAATATAAATTCACTGTCTATTCATTCGAGTCACATGTTTTAACTGAGAGCCCCCGCAGACTGCAGACTGACTTGTCGGTCGACAGTTCGGTCGGCTTCCTCATCAGTACGCAGATGTATGCATGTGCGCACATTACACCGATTCAGTTGGGTCAGTTTTTGCATCAGTAGGCCGATCCGACCAAACTGTCGGCTTAAAAAAGTCTCTAGTGTGCGGGGGCTCTGAGGATACACAAAGAGATGAAAATAATCAATGTCAGAAGAGTCAAGTGTTGTCAGGATGTATTGATTTTAGCATTAAACATAACACCTCAAAATGAGAAATAGGAAGAAAAAGGTTACCTTCCAGCCAATAATTTAACAGACACAATACATTTGTTGATGAAAAAACACGAAACGGGAATTATAATTACACACCATATATTACAGGTGTTAATTGGACTCATTGATTTTGCTTCGATACCAATTCCCTTCTTCCGCACTCAGGAAGTAACCTCCAGCCGTCGAATCTCATCGTATGTGGCTATGGTCGTTTCCGATTCGAACGGCGAAAACCCGACGCAAACTCGAAACACAGAATGCCTAAACATCACTGATTTACAACCATCTCCGGTGGCAGATAATCGAACGTGCCGCACATCGTTTTATATCGATTCAAGCGTAGGTGAGCGAACCACCCGAAATTAGTCATTTTCAGGTTGTCATAGTCTGCAGTAGAATATTATCTTGTTTCGGATCGCGATGAAAAACAATCTTTCCGTGACAACAGCACATTTGTCACCTGATAAGTGTATTTAGCCGCCAAAAAGATGAAATAAGCTCGATAAAAAATTAAGATCAACCAGATATTTTTTCTTTCACTGAAGAGACGCCTATTATGCAAAAGGACATATTGGGCCCTATTATAGAAATCGAGGTGATAAGAATTTTGCTCGTTAGCTCTGTTTTACTATTATAGAAATCGAGCAATTCGATAGCAACGAGCGAGTGATAGCTATCGATGCAAGTGTCAGAACTTTTCGAGTTGTTTGGTTCACTTGTTGCATATCTTCAGAGAATTATTTTGTTTTGGCTTGCATCCCTTTGGGAAACATTTCAGAAACGCTTCAATATATGCAATTTGCAACACATGTTCGTTTGTTTTGATCAGCATTTGTTTTACGGTGCTGCCAGAATAGTCTATACAAGGTAAGTGTTCAATCTAGCATTATTTACATTAATCGTGTTATAACTTACAATGCAGAATTTACTTCCAGCGCAAATTTCAGTGGCTGAAAATGAGTTGTGGATGAAACAAAACCAAATCACCACCAGTTTGAACGGCTCCTTGAAACAATGGAAGCGAACGTAGACATTGCTCGAGATCTTTGTGGAGGCAGTTCTAATATAATCCCGGTGTAGGAAAAGTTGGAGGAATCAGAGGAGCTTAATGCACTGAGACCACCAATGTATCTAGGTTCAGAATAGCAGAAAGTAAGTATTTCTTTTACGATACACATAACTTTCATAAGTGAATTTTATCATACTCTTTGAATTTCTTTCAACCGAATTTCCTACCTAAAAATTACTTACTTCTACTAGCATACATTAGTACGTTATTTTTGGCAGCAATTTTCTTTTTTATTGCTATACTATGCCAAACTATACCACTTTCACTACAATAGATCAAACTAATGGTCGGAGTGGTATAATGCTCTATACCATATGCTAAAGCTATCCTGCAAAACATTAATGATTTTATTCAAATTACAGGTTTGGATTGACATGAGAGGAAAGGTGAAGAAAACACTAGCACGCAACAAGCGAGAATTTAGAGCAACAGGTGGTGGCCCCAATACAATAAAGCTATCGACGCCGCTACAACAAGAAATCGACGCTAAAAGAGAATTACATGTTGCATTACATGAATAACAAAAATTGTTTTGCTAAAAGAAAAGTGAAATTCATGCATGACTCTTCACGGAATTCCATAGATTTTCTAATAATTATATTTTTTGTACAGCAAATTGTTCCACGCTGTCGTTTTTATTACACATGCATGCGTGCCTTACGCCTATTAAACTTTATTCTTTGAGGGAATATCAATTTACTCCAAAACATAACCATATTAACACTTTTGGAAATACATTTTCATAGCAGATGCCTCAAAAAAAGATTTGGCATCCCTTTTATAGTCCCAGCAAACATTAAATCGTATAATTTTGCACGTGCCAAGTCTTACAAGAAATCCGAATAAATCATAATCGCATATAATATCAATCAAAGTATGTATCGTGTATATTTGAAATCGCATAAAATGTAAAAACTCGATTTTATATACCATTATCAAATTAAGTCTCAATTCGGTATAATAAACATCAGTTTTATGATGTACATTGTCGTAAAATATATTTAATCCGCATCATATGCGTATATTACGCTGATGCAGTTTGTGTGTCGTATAAGAGTATAATTTAAATCGATTCAGTACTGTAGTAAATCGTGTTGCATGCTGAAGAAAATCATGAAACAGTAAATCATATTAGATCCTAATAAAGAACATATTACATCATATTGAAATGTCAATGATGCACTCGAAAGTTTTAACCGCTGTTGAATTAAATTTCAGATAGCCGCGCGAGATAGCTGGTGGATGATAATCCAGACGACCGGAGTTCGAACTCACATCGGAGCAGTTTTCACCAAACATCAATCAAAAATCAAAGTCAATCAAACAATTATTATTTCTACGAACATAAATACTCATATATTAAGATGGCGATTCGTGAGGTTGTAATAAACATTTCACGAAAATATTTTGCGCCATTTGTTTTTTTCTATGTCTGTAATAAATCGTATATAAGTATGGCAAAAGTCGTATTTGGTGCTTTGACAATTCATGAATATATTCATATTAGATCGCAATTCAATTCCAACATAATCGCTATTATAGCCGGTCAAAGTTGCATATTCATCCAAACAAATTCGGTAAGCATTTGCCATGTATGTATATGGCCTCCACTTTTGCATGCATATGCCAGTTAGGCGCATTATATGCCAACCAAATTTTAGGGCATATGATGTTATATATACGCTTGTTATGCGATTTAATGTTTGCTGGGGTGCTTCATGAAACATTTCAAACTTGTTTCAAAATATTTCATCACAACCGATTACATTCGAGCTTGCTAACGAATCGAGCAGTTTTCCTCGATTTCTATAATTCCAGATTTTACTCGGTGTGATAGTGATAATGATTGTATCGAATCCTCGATTAGATTTCTATAATAGGGCCCATTGTATGGCAGCTTGCTTATAAGCAAAGTATTGTGTGAACACATTAGGGTAAGGTGACATTGGCTCGGAGTACGCACGAAAATTTTATTGTACGAAGAGAAACAAACAGTTTTGTTCTATAGAAGCTGGCGAATTCGAACGAAGCAAGGGGGGAAGCAATGTAACCACACCAATACAACTCAATATGGTTGTTTACTTTCGCTATTGCATAAAATTAGTACGACCACTTATCTGCATCCAGTGTCACCGCCGCCTTAGGCTTTCAACACGGCAGTGGAACTTCATACAAATCACTCGTCGAAAAGTGTCTCCTTTTTCACTGCTTGTTTACATCGACGAATATTTTTTTTCCACTATGTTTCGTAGGAGAGTGTATGCATACTGACAGATTTCTACTACGAGGTGTTTAATGAAGGATGAAAGGTGGGAATGTTTATGTTTATATATGATTTATCGTACGATTTAATTGAATGCATAAAAGTTGTCAACAAAACTGGAGTTAAGCACATTTTTAAATTTGAACAAATATTGATAAGAAATTCCCAGCAATTCTTGATGTTTAGTGCGTGATTTGGTAACTGCATAAGTTGTTTGACATGAAGGTTTAGTGTAATTATTTTATTTTGAGGATTATATTCACAAACATACAAGTATGATTAATATAAATTGCATGTATATGATGCGCCTAGCCAGCCCATACATGCAAACGTGGAGGCGATATACATACATCCTAGAAAATAATAAATCGTATAATTATCGTTTATATTGCATCATATACCCCATATACATGTATATGGCCTACAATTTTAAATTTTTGACGTAGGACTACGTCTTACATTAAGGGTGCCAAATCAGAAAACAGGTCACTTTTTTATGAAATAAAGTTAACGTTAATAACTATTTTTTGCTACGAACGGATTTAAACGTTTTGTATACCAATCGAATTGGAAATTTTTCTAAGATTTTTTTGTTTGATATGCTATACATTACAATCCCATAGTCTGTATATGGTTTAAATTGATGAAAAATGGAAGCATTACCATTTTTCCATACATTTGTTCTGTCCATTTGTGTGCTTTCCCGAACAGAGCTGTCAATAACGGGTAACTTATGCAGCCGCTAGAACAGAAACAACGAAGGGGGATAGCGAAAAGAAAAAAAATTGCGAAGTAAACTCCACCCTTGCATAGTGTGTAAGCTGTCGCTAGCGTATAAGTATTGCATCTCCTCTGAGGAAAATTCTCAGAATATTTCTGTGCCCGAAACAACAAAGGTCGCTTATTCTGCTCGTTTTGTGTTTAATGTATCCCTTCGAGCTGTGAACGCTAGTGAATATTTCACTTGAAGTGCATCTGGCATTGCAATTAACACAACCATCCGAGGCATGGCAAAGCAGGCGAAAAAAGAGAAGAGTACAAATTATTTTAGGTCGCTGCTAAACATCAGTGTTTGGTTTTTTTGTGTGTAGCTTGTTTTCATTGCGCAAAACATAGAACTTAGAAACTTTGTTGACGGTATCGACCGAGTGCCGAGAAACGATTTTTCATAAACGGTCATTCTTGCGATGTTTCATTTTTAGCACTGCAACTGTATGCATCAGTTAGACGCGTGTTTGATGCTTGTTGAATGGCGATGCACTTCTTCTTCTTCTTCTTTTGAATTATAGACACTTGAAACTCAGAGAGTTCATTCGTCTTCGATGGCGATGCACGGAAGATGCCACTCGTTAATATTCAGTGCAATGCGTGCATTAATATAAAGAAACGAATTGCGACATATGACCATAGCGTATTATTCTCGCAAGGACAAAAAATTATCGTTGCTTCTCGAAATGAGTCTACAAAACTACGCAAGCCATTAAACATTTTCAGTGTCCCCGGAACTTTTTACTAAAGAGTTATTTCGACGAATTCGCAAATATTATTCGAAATGATAAACCATCAAATTTCAAAAGAAAAAAGATTGCGTAGTCCTACGCTCTAAGCGGTCGTGTCTCTGATACAACCCCTCGAATGTTTTTTTACGATTTAATGTTTGCTGGGCAGGCCCGAAGGCAATTTGAAATTGTTAAAAAATGAATGAAATTTTTTACTTCATGTTATTTGATTACTTGAAACATATAGTACTGAACTTTATTTAACCATTTCTATATCAATTTTGCGATATTTCCACTAAAGCACAATAAACACTCAGGAATGAAGTATCCGAGTGCTTTCGTATCATATGTAAGAACTTTAATTGCCCTAGAATCATATTTCAGATAGCAGTACGAGATAGCTGCGGCTTGATAATTCAAACAACCAAACAACGATAATCCCATCGGAGCAGATTTATAAGCGTGGCCCCACTCATATCAAACATTTATATCCCTGAAAGTCAATTGATTAATTCCTATTTGTACAAACATAATGTTTATAAAGGTTCTATATACATACAAAAAAGATGATTCCCCGGGCCGAACATTTTACTTTAATATTTTCCGCCATTTTTTATGGCAGTGATGAATCGTATATTCATATGACAACAGACTTATTATGTTATTAGGTATTGCCTAATAACCTTACATGTACAGTAAGTTAACTAAATGTGGAATTAGAGGTAATTGGACAGACCTGTAATGGGATACAAATAATAGGACTTTTCCATCTCTAATTGGATATTTTGTGAACATCGAGTTTGGTACCCGATGTATAGCCCCAGATTGGAAGTCACCACAAGACGTCGACATTGTACCACTATCATTGTGAATGTCCAATTACAGGCCAATCACCTCTAATGCGACACTGAGTAGTGCCTCGGTATGTCGAGGATTAGAGGTAACTTACTGTATATGCTATTTGGGCGCATCATATACCACCCAAAATATCAGATATTCGATGCTCTATATACGATAGTTATACGATTCAATGTTTGCTGGGTTGGCATACTTGGCAGCTTGATTTGTCAAGTTCATAATCTCATGTCTACAGTTTTGAGTTAAGTGCAATTGAATGACGAAGTTGAACTAATTTATTTTTGTCACTATGTTTATCAGAACTCAAAAGACCGGCAAACTTAAAAGTTAAAAATAAAAAAAAGCAACTTTAATTTTCACTTTTCTTAAAACCGGAAATATTCTGACTTAAAAATGATAAAAATGACTGATAAAAAAATAAAAATAATAACATTCATGTATTTACAAGAATCTATAATAATTATACGCATGACGATAGTCGTACTAGATGCATGTAGAAGTCGTATATTCATCCATCCAATCATCGTGAATACTGTTGCAAGTGGAAAATAAATGTGTGTTCATTGCTTATGACATTATGCACTATGACATAAATAACAACATAATACATTAATTTAAATTTAATACGACATGCCGAGGCACCACTCAGTGTCGCTTTGGAGGCGATTTTGGCCTGTAATTGAACATTGGCGATGTGAGTTGTACAGTGTCGACGTCTGGTGGCAACTTTAATGTGACGCCATAATTTGGTCCCCGAACTCGATGTTTACAAAAATGTCCAATTAAACGTGTCACATTACAGGTCTCTTCAATAATCTAAACGTCGCATTAATTGTACTTACTGTATATAGACAATATTTATTCCCAGCTGTTTTGAGGCATCTCGCACAAATTGACAATATCATTCAGTTGTCAGTGCAAGTCGGTTCGATTTTTAGAGTGTAAAAAAAGTTCACTGTTTACATAAAAACAATCTCGAATCGCTCCCACTTTTTTGCTTGAAGTTACTATCCCCTGCTTTCAAGATGGCTGCAGAGTGGTTTTGGCATATCGGCCCACCTAGTAGTAATACTTGTATTCATCTTGTTGAATCTTTCAGAAATTTTCACCCGTTACTTGAAACAAATGTTTTAGTGGTTTTAGTGCATCGATTTATACAGGTAATAAGCCAGTTTCGGTTTACTGGGTAGACGGCGGCGGGTACAGAAAACAAAATACAAAAGAAACATATTCGCTTGCCAAAGTAGCAGCTGTGGTAGCGATTGCGAACAATACACGTTCTTGTGGATAGAACATATTTGCACGACAGCGAATAACCCCGGAGGTTTTGTTCGACCAATCGTTAACGGATAGCGCAGCAACGCATAGTAATACTTGCACGAGCGAAGTGCTCGGTTTTTCTTCCTAGATAAGATTCGACTGCATTGAAAACAATCGTGCTTCGATTTGTCTTCCGTGACAACGAACGAAAGTCAAAAGTAAGTAAAAATTTCCCCATGAACTTGGTTTAAACTAACAATGCCACAAATTGTAGTGAGTCGGAATAATGGACATGGTCGCGGACGCCGTCGAGGTCGCAGAGGTGTCGGCGGCAACCGAATCGATGGAGCTTGCAATCACAATGATCTCCCTAGCGGTGGCTGCATGGGATGGCTCGATCCGACCGATGATGAGCTACATTTTTTCAACGGTTTGGCGCTGATAGGGGCGTTTGGCAGTGTGGTTGGGTCCGCCAGACGCGGCGGCGATCATCGCCGCCCGTCGGAATTGGACAATACTTTGCAGAAAATTTACTACACGGAGGATAATTTCGCCGTGAATACGGTGTATGCCAGCTTCAAGCCGTACTTGGAGGAGGTTACGATGACCAGCGTGCGGGAAATGTTCGAGCCATTCGGACCTATTAAGAATATCAGAATCTACCAAAATCAGAGCAATGACTACGAGGATGAGGAGGGAGCCAGTGGAGGTAGTCGATGGCAGGTTGGCCGAAGGCATCACCAAGACCGGGGTAACCGGTTTGGGTTCATAGCCTTCGAAAGTTGCGAACACGCGGCCATGTGAGTATGGATGATTTTTGTCTGTTGATAATCTGCTAATGTTCTGGCTCATGTGCATCAAGCCTAATGTTTTTTGTAATTTGTAGTAATGAATTTTAACATCAGTTTTCTTCTATTTCAGATGTCTACAGCAAAGGCGTAAGCTGGGTAGATTTTGCTACGTAGCAAAGGCGGATAGCTGGCATCAGGAAGCATACCAAGAGATTCACAGTAAGAAGGAAAATGCTAAAAACGCTACACATACTACCTCTGACACGAAGGACAGTACGGAGGACAAAATGACGCTCTCGGGTGAACGTCCGTCTGAAGACGAATGCCCGTCGGGATTATCGAACACAGCCGAAGTGTGCTCCAATTCAACGGATTCCAACGAGGAAGCGCAGGGAACGAATATTTTGCAACTTAATGATGACTGTCTCATGCTGATATTCGAACAAGTCGATTTGATGGAGCACATAGCGTTGAAAAGAACCTGTGCGCGGTTCCAGGGTATCGCGGAAAATATTCTCAAGCGGCACAAGTTTTTCGATTTCGATTTGTATGAAGACATCTGTCTTACCATGTTGAACACGAGAGATATTCTCACTGAAGTGGGTCCTCACATAGAGCATTTGAACATTTCACCAGAACCTTTCGCTCGACCTGGAACGAGAATTCTGAACTTGATACCCAGACACTGTCTACATCTGAGTGAACTGGAAATTCGAGACTTCACCTTGAATCCAAAAGTTCTGAGAAACCTTGAAGTGGTGTTCAGATCGCTAACAGCTCTTACTCTGTCGGGTTGTGGAATTGGGGACAACATCGAGAAAAATCTGGCGAACGCCAAGCGTCTCGAACGGGTGAATTTATCTTCCAACAGCGAAATCACCGGCAAGTGCTTTAGAGTATTCAAAAATCTCAAGTATTTAAATTTGGAGAGTTGTCAGAATATCCAGGGGAAACCATTCTCGGCCTTCACCGTGAACAATAGAAGACTTGAATATTTGAACATTAACGGCTGTCGTCGTTTGACACTCGAAGCGATCAAATCCATCTCTACCAATCTGAGTGAACTGTCGGAACTCGTATGTAACAACTGTTACGACAGTGTGGATTCCACAAAAATAGCAGTAATCGGAGCTTTGCCAAAACTCAAAAAGATACAGTTCATAGTGACCAGTTTCTCACAACTCGATCCAATCGTGCAAGCTCTAGGCGAAGTCAATCAACTGGAACACTTGGATCTGTCCGATGGTATTTTCGCTACCATGGACTTTAGTCTGCTAGAAAAGTTAACCAACTTGAAGGTACTCAAAATCAACTACAAACCGGACTTCCAAGATTCCCACCTTTCAAAACTGTGCGACAATGGAAAGTTCGAAGAGCTGCACATTGCCGGTTGCTCCAATATTACCGATGGGCAGATGATTAAATTCATCAAAAAGAACCCAAATCTTCGCCTGTTGGATATGTCCTGCTGTCACATTTCGGAGAGATTAATTTTTTCGGCTGTTGATATCTTGCGGGAGCAAGTCAGGGCACAGACACACGGCGTGCGGCATCCACTGAAGATGATTGTTGGTCAGTCAACTATTTGCCCGGAACTGCTGAAGGTAAGATCATCCCAGGCCGACCAAACTAGTTTATACACCAACTTACACACACTTTATTTCCGCTACAGAATGCACTGATAGGAAGCAGCACACATCTGCTGGAGGTTTCGTTCGACTTCACCCCGAGCAACCTCGGCATGATGGGGCCCCACGATCCGTTCGACGATATGCTAGACGATGACGATGAAGATTTCATGGGCTACGACTACGAGGTCGATGACTCCGACATGTGGGGTGTGGACTATGACTCAGAGCTAGGTAATGCAGTTTTCGTGTATCATGCTGAACAATTCGCCTATCTTTTTCCCTAAATTCGCAGATTTTGCAGACCTCTATCAGTACTTCTATGACAGCGATGAGGACGAGGTCCGGTACCTTTACATGTAGTCACCATGAATCTGTTTGTCCGTGCAGCCAATCAACTCATCTTATCTGAAGCTTTGCTCGCGCTACGATGCTATGTATAGAATTAGAGAAATATAACATTGACCGGTCGAAAACTAAACGGTCGTCGAAAGGACTGTATAGAAAAACAAAAACAACTTAACGTTAAGCAAAAGCAAATACCGAATCTAGTTTCGCTTTCTGAAAGGGCCATTCAGAATAATTCTTTTACTCAGTAACGATTGTTCATTGTTATCGATATTACAACCCTACTTTTCTATAGTTTATCTTGAAAAACACACGAAGCGCTGGTTTTCTTACCTGTACGTTTTAATTACAATCATTTCCTGATGTCGGATTTTATTCTTCGTATCATAGTTTGAAAAACTAGACTGATTTTGTTTTGTTATCCCGGAGAAAACAAAAAAAAAATAAACAAGTTAAACAATACTACAGAAAATAATTTGTTTTTGTATGAACACAACTTAAACTATTATGTAGATCGAATCGAGAAGTCGATACAATTAGTGATGTCTAAATTTTTCATTTATTCGATTATCGATTAATCGTTGGGGCATTTTTCAATATTCGATTCATTCGAATAATTGTCTTTCAATATTCGATTAATCGAACGAATACTTATTTCTTTAAATAATCACGTATCACGTTGTCATTATTGCCGCGTGGTCTATCGGGTTGTCGATGTTAGATGGTTGGATAAAAAAAATTATATAGCCTAATTCTTAGCCTAAAAATGCATTAACCTTGAGAAAGATTCCTTCTTTCACTAATCGCGATTACAGTGACAATTTTTCGATGTATTCATATTTTGATTTCTAATTATTCGATACAAAATTAATCGACTATAATTAATCGAACGCCGTTGGCACGGTGCAATGTGAGTGAATTAAAATATCGTGGCGAGAAGTGAACACGCCCCACTCACGCCCCGCTGAAGTGAGAACATAGCCTTAATCAGTCTGTGCAACCAGCGTTGCCAATGTTCCAGTTTAAACTGGATTCTTCCAGTTTTTTTTCTCGATCCAGTCATCCAGTTGAACCCTAAAATCTTCCAGTTTTCTGGAATATCGTCCAGTTTTATCCAGTTTTTCATATGTGTGCCCTATTCTTGAAACCCAATAGCGATCCAGAGATGTAGAGGAAACACTGTAGCAGCGTTCAGTACCTTCTCGATCGCAAAAACGAAACCGACGCGGTTATCATTCTGGGAGACTATAACTTACCGAACCTTTTGTGGTACTTCGATGAACAGTTGGACAGCTATTTACCCGCTAACGCTTCCTCTGAGTCAGAAATCACCTTTATACAGACGATTCTTGGCTCTGGATTGTCTCAAATCTGCAATTTCCTTAACGCCAATGGCCGCCTGCTTGACTTGTCTTTCATAAATAACACTAAACCATTTCAAATCTTGGAACCATCCACTGCGCTGCTTAAGGTCGACGCACATCATAGACCATTCGTTTTAACATGTGACGTTTCTTCTATTTCGAATGAAGACCAAGACGACACCTTTTATTACGACTTCAAAGATGTGATCTTGCGCTGTTGGACGAAGCTTTGGCTAATGTGGACTGGGTACTCCTTCTGTCTGACTGCCCAGTAAACACTGCTGTTTCCCGTTTCTATGAAGTCGTTAACGCTCAAATAGATGACAAGGTACCGCTCAAGAAGAAAAAATCGCAAAAGCACCACAAATGCCACTGGTGGTGTAAGGAATTAGGAACGAATCGCAACAGACTTCGAAAAATTCGCAAACGTTACTTCAAGAATCGTTCTGCAGAAAACAAGCTAGCTCTCCAAAGCGCGGAAAGCACTTACAATGAATTGAAGAACGCTGCATTTCGCAACCACATCAACCGTTTGGAAAGAAATTTTAAGCGCGATCCGTCATCTTTCTGGACCTTCATCAAGAGTAGGAAAGAAAACCATGGATCCCCTTCGGATTTGTTCTACGGCGAGCGCCAAGCCAACAATCACCGTGAGTCTGCGAACCTTTTCGCTGACTTCGTCAGCAGCGTTTACACTAATGAGCCATCCGTCGTTGAAAGTGAACTAAACTCTTCTCACACCCTTCATCTCCCTCGCCTTGCATTGTCACCTAGTGACGTTCAGACGGCGCTTTCATCTGTAGATATATCGAAAGGCGCAGGGCCGGATCGGCTACCACCATTGTTGTTAAAACAATGCGCCACATCGTTGTCGCTCCCCGTGTCGATTCTCTTCAATAAGTCGTTATCTGATGGAGTGTTCCCGAAGGCATGGAAGATCGCATCGATTTCACCAATCCACAAAAGCGGCAATATCCACAATGTTGCCAACTATCGCCCGATCTCAATATTGAATTGTCTAGGTAAGGTTCTAGAGAAAATGGTACATGACGTCATTTACCGCTCCGTTCGACATGTTATATCAGATAGACAGCACGGGTTTATGAAAAGTCGCTCAACTACTGCAAACCTGATGACGTTTGTGCATGGACTGATTGGGAAGCTCGAGAAACGGAAACAGCTCGACACAGTCTATATAGATTTTGCCAAAGCCTTCGACAAAGTTCCGCACGCGACAGCTGTTGATAAAATGAGAGGCATAGACCTGCCGGATTGGATCACTAAATGGACGCACTCTTACTTAACAAGTCGCGAGGGGTTCGTTAAATTCAATGGTGCCATGTCTGGCACATTCAACATCCCCTCTGGAGTGCCACAGGGCAGCCACTTAGGACCACTCATTTTCAACATTTTTGTCAACGACATCTGCAGTCTTCTTCGCTGCGATTGTCTGATGTATGCAGACGACCTTAAGATCTATCGTGCCGTGTCCTCGTCGCTGGACTGCTGTGTGCTTCAGGAGGATCTAAACTCACTATTAGATTGGTGCTCTTCAAATGGCATGCAAGTGAACACTTCGAAG
This sequence comes from Toxorhynchites rutilus septentrionalis, assembly GCF_029784135.1. NCBI lineage: Eukaryota > Metazoa > Arthropoda > Insecta > Diptera > Culicidae > Toxorhynchites > Toxorhynchites rutilus. The sequence continues at coordinate 84,737,917 of NC_073745.1, forward strand.
TGTAAAGTCATGTCTTTCACTCGTCAACGCTCTCTAATCGATTTCGCTTACACAATGGGCACAAGCAACCTGGAACGCGTTGAGAAAATTCGAGACCTAGGCATACTGATAGACTCCAAAGCGAAATTCAACGAGCACATCTCCGCGATTACTGCAAAAGCGTACGCTTTGCTGGGCTTCATCCGACGCAACACGGCAGCCTTTAACGATTTATACGCTTTGAAGACCCTATTTTGTTCTCTAGTTAGAAGCACATTAGAATATGCAGTACAAGTTTGGGCACCATACCACAGAGAGCAAATAACTCGAATCGAAAACGTCCAGAAAACTTTCATAAAATATGCATTGCGTCGCTTACCCTGGACCAATCCCGTAATATTACCGGCATATGAGGATCGATGTAAATTGATCGATTTAGAGACGTTAGCCAAGCGGCGGATAAATTCGAGCAGGCTGTTTATATTCGATCTGATCACCGGCCGTCTGGATTGTTGCTACTTGCTAGAGAATTTGAACTTCCATGCACCTGTGCGAAAAATCGAGTCCTCTTGTGGGTACCTGCTCATCGTACTCAGTACGCCTATTTCGAGCCTCTGATCACCAGCAGTAGGCTATTCAACGAAGTGACAGACGTTTTTGACTTCAATATTGCAAAAAATACATTTAAAAATAGAATAAGACAAATAAAATAGCTAAGTCTGTACTACTTTTAAAGTCGAAGACGATACGAAATAAATTAAAAAAATTAAATTATCCATTTTATGTAAAATAGATTTACAATGATAAATATCATCTGTCCCTCCCTCTTCCTATTTCTTGTGTAATTTTATTTTCTGACATTTATCATTCGATCTTGGATCGATCTCTGGCGAGGTTATAATTCGGTTCTTTCGATTTTGTTCAATCCGTCGGTGTTTTGTTGAAAATTCCAAACCGAAGAGCTTTCCCGAATGGTAGAAACTTATCAAACTACTTTAAAAACAGGGTACCACTCAATTGTTAATTTTATTTAACAGCCTAGATTTAGCATCAGATGTTATAGATCCTCCAAAACATTCTGAAGTTTAGAAGGTCATAGAGTGAATAGTTTACAACAAATGGATATTAGTTTCTCATGGTCACTCAAAGGAATTTTAGTTCTAAATATAATTGATTTAATCAATGCGAACAAACTCCCCTAAATAGCTAATGTTTATTTTGCATAAAATGCATGTGAACCCAAATAAAACCATCCCTCAAATATTATTTCACAGTAATTACAGTTACAGTTTTATGAACTACATACAAAACCTACACGATGCATTCTATTTATCAAGCATTGAAATTGGTAAAAAATCAATTTAGATAAATCATAACCGGTCTTCTTAAAATATAAAGGTTTTACAGGATCCAGTTTTTTAAGAGCAATCTTCCCGTTTTTTCAAAAATATTATTGGCAACCCTGTGTGCAACCATGAGGACGAAAACGTTTCTCATTAAAGCGCGATTCACATACAACATCCACGTCACGTTCACGTTCCGTCACGTCACGTTGCGTCAATTATTCTTCCATGTAATTCCTATTGAAGTATTCACATACACCAGCAACGGCAAGTCAAAGTTGCCGTTGCCGGTGTATGTTAAGTGCGATTCACATACAATATCCACGTCACGTTCACGTTCCGTCCCGTCACGTTGCGTCAATTATTGTTCCAAGCAGTTCTTTTGCAAACATTCACATACACCGGCAACGGGAACTTCGACTTGCCGTTGCTGGTGTATGTGAATGCTTCAATAGGAATTCCATGGAAGAATAATTGACGCAACGTGACGTGACGGAACGTGAACGTGACGTGGATGTTGTATGTGAATCGCACTTAAATAAATAAAATACCAATTCGATAGTCATTTTCTACCGTACTAACTATTCGTGTATTCAACGTGAGCCAATGGTAAATATAAGTGGCAAAATATATAACAAAATATGGGGATTTAAGACCAACGTGCTATATCAATTAAACGTTAGGGGCTGTCCACATACCACGTGGACAATTTTAGGGGGGGTAGGGGGTATGAAAATGTCCACGCTTGTCCACGGAGAGGGGGTAGGGGGTATAGACTATGTCCACGTGGACACGAAAAATGAATATTTTTTCAAATATAATCACCGATACATTCTAAATTAAATAAAAACTGTTCCATATTTAAGAATTTTAAAACTTTCCGCCCAACTTGAGTATTCCGTACTTATCAATAAACGAATTGAGCTGCCTGAGAGTGCTTCATATATCATTGAACTTCTTCACTGAAATCCATATTCTAAAAATAACTCACGTAAACTGTGAGCGACCGAGATATTTTGTATGACCCTATAACTTTTATGGTTGCGGGCTATGCATAGACGTTCCTAGCTCAAACCTATAAAAAATAAGCGATTCCATAATGGGAGGCGATCTGGCGTAGTGGTAACATCCATGCCTCTCACGCTAAAGGTCACGAGTTCAATTCTCACTCCCGACATTCTTCCAAAAATGGAAGTAAAAAGAGACGAACCAGCCAAATGAGTTGAAAATCATTATAATACAGATAAAAAAAGCGATTCCATAATGGTTAAGTTTCCTTGATATTACACATATGGTTTTTTTGTCAAATACAATTTTCTATAGAGCTTGTATAGAGCTCTCGAGAACAATTAGTCTTAGGATAATAATGTCTGTATAGTTTTTCATGCAGAATTTCATGTATAATCATTTTGTCGCATTACTTTTCTCGAAAAGTTAGAATTTTTCAAAGTACTGGAATCCCGTCAATTTCTAGGGATTAATATTTCATTTGCGTGAAATGATCCATGCACTACTAGCCGTCAAACATGAATCAGTTAACCCAGTATTCTATTTTTTTCAGAAAATTTCGCATAGATTGCAGTTGTAAAACATTTGAAGGTAAAAGTGACGAACCAGCTAGAAGCGTTGAAAGTCACTATAATACAGAAAAAAAAAATTCCCCCCCAAAAATAGATGATGAATTTGATTGTTTATATCAACAAAATTAAAGCTCTCCAACTCTTCTAAAATTCCTTCCTCGACACTACAATGTTATTCCTATTGTTATCTTTCACTATTTAAAATGTTCTACAACAGAATATTACGGAAAATTTTCTCATTTTTCAAATGAATTCAATTAAATTGTTCTATGTAGCGTACTTTTGAATTAGGATCAATCTAAGGCAAAAAATGGGTCTCAAGAACTGTTCAACTTTCATATTTGAGATTTGAGCTCGATTTCATAGTTGGGAATCAAAGATACGTGAGTTGTCTGATGTAATTCTTCCCCGCGAGCACTTTGGAAGTCATCTAGACAATCAATGTCGAATGGTCTATAAGCATTTGAAAAATAATAAAATATCTCAATACGCTTTGAATACCCTCTGAAAATTCTCTGAACTATGGCGGAAAAGGTTTTGAATTGCGCTGCCGACTAAAGGTGAATCGGAATTCCAGAGTGAAGATGAATCGCCATTAGCAGTGATCGATCATATCCCGGTGTGGGCAAAGCATTATTCATCTAAAATTTTGAGTAACACTGTTACTCTGCCATAAAACAATGCAAAACAATGCATCTCTGTAGTAAAATATCCTACTGGAATTCCATATGAATCAAATGGAAGAAATTAATCAAGGGAGACAGGGGTCTCCCTTAAATGGAATGAAAAATTAAATGGAATTTAGACGCAAATCAGTTCTTTCCTTAATTATTTTAATTTAAAAAGGAAAAATGTCCACGTGGACAAAGGGGGGTAGGGGTATGAAAATGTCCACGCTTGTCCACGGAGGGGGAGGGGGGAGTCTAAAACCGTGCTATTTCTGTCCACGTGGTATGTGGACAGCCCCTTATCGGGTTGCATTCGTATTATTATTGTATTTCAGCTCTTGCAATAATGACAAAAGAGGTTATGTGTTGTACATCTATTTCCATAAAATAAAATTTTAAAATACAAAATGTAATCTATTAATCCTGCGCTGGTATTTTGTTGCCGAAGCCGTCTGGAGTTTGATTAGCACAAGAAATAGATGAATTATACTTCATCATTTATCTGATATTTATCAAGGCGTTGCAAAAGTATTTCCTCATCTGTGCGTTGGTGGTTCCGTACGAATTAGAACGTGATGGAAGCAAGGCGGAGGACAGTCTAGTAGCCTGCGTGAGGGAGGCATACGATAACGCGCATGATACAGTATCGAGTGGCCTGCGTAAGAGAGGTACGATAGCACATATAAAGGCTGCATGCGGTGCCCTTACCGAATAGTGGGACGCAAGGCGGAGCACAGTTTCGTTAACCTGCATGACGGTCTCGTGCAACACATATGCTATTCAGCATGGTGCCAGACTGCGCCAGATACTTAGGAAGCGATTAATCTTTGAGGTAAGAACTTTTGAAACAACCTGATACTAGTGAAAGCTGAATATCACTAAACTTATTGAAAGAATTCAGAGTTTCAAAAGCTCATGCTTAATTTCTCTTTTTCATGCTTCTGGTAAACACTTCCTTGCGTACTGTTTTCATATGCCACTCCTCTATCCAACTTAGTGACCAAACGACCGCACCTTGAAACATATGCCCGTCTTGAAATTCATATTAACAACCTTGATGTGTCAAATTCATAACATGAAAAATATGTCCTTAATTACGATCTAATATGATTTACTGTTGAAATATATTCCACAGCATGTAACACAATTTTTCGCTATACTACATTGATTCAAATGGTACGTATATGTGACTCTCGAACTGCATCTGCCTGAAAGGCAGATGTGATGTCGATGAGTTCAATTTTACGTTTTAGTTCAATTATACCATAAATCCGATGTTTGTTATATCCAATTATAACTTAATTTGTCGAGATGAATACAATAAAATTTTCCGCATTTTTACGATTTTAGATCTACATGCTGTATGTTTTGATCGACATAAAATGTCGACTAAATATAGGAGTTAGAATATACCAAGTCATACGATTTAATCTTTGGAGATTTTAACATATGACCAGCGTGTGTGTTTTTCTTGCGAGTGCTACAAAGAAACATGAATCATCCTTCTTCAAATGGTTTCATAAAACCACGACCCTTTCAAAAGTCATCAAAACTTCAACCATAGAATTGCTTCAAAAAGTTAGATGCATTCTAAAGTCATATCCGAAATAATAAGAAGCAAGATTTTTATCATTTGTTTTATCGGCAGAGGTTCATTGGTTCATTCCGATTGGCTGTTCAATTTTCGCGAATTCGTTTGTTTTCACGTTAGAAGCGATTCATTCCAATTGTCTCATGTGGGAAGTGCTTTCTGTCAAAGCCACTTGATTTCGCAGCAAAAAAAATAGTTCTATCTTATTTTGCACAGTCTGATGATCTCGTGCTCCGTCCTGGATGGTTAGCGAAGGAAAAAAACAGGAAGTGGGTTATATCTATGGTATAACCGCAATGGTGACGTAGGACTATCGTTGATTTAGTGATCATTTGTTTGAAGTTGAATCTGAATCCATTCTGTATGAATGAATAATTGAATATTTGGGGGACTTCGAAAAAGAGAGCGTTACGTTGGAGGTACAAGGTTTTATGCATCCAATATTGGACACGAAAATATCCTACTGATGGGGAGGAATAATCTTCAGAAGCTTTCCTGCTAAGTACACTTGATTGAAAAATCACAGAACCAGATGTATTTGGTCGCAGTGTTATATGGATAGAAAACATTAAAATAAACTCTTTAGCTTGCATGTTATTTTCAATGCCAAGGGGAACTGGCGGATTATTTTGCAGCAGGGATATTTTTCCGGATTCCCTCGATCCCTCGCCGTCCAGCTCATCCAGCCCGTTCAGTTCGATCAGTTCGGTCAGCTCGTTCAGTAACGATGTTGTCTTGTCGATGTCCTCACGAAAAATGAATGCGATCGCCACCAAAATATCGCTTAAGTATGCTTTTTGTCCGTGATTGAATCGTTAGAAGGTGTGGTTTACGATGACAATTTGGAAGGCAAACTAGAGGCGAATGAACTCTGAGTTTGAAACTTTCGGCGACTGAGCAATAATTGATTGAAAAATATATGATTTTCGCGATGCGAAACATTTTCCATTGCGCGCGCAAACTGTATTCGATACGAAAATATTCTACCGATGGGGGAGAATAATTTTCAGAAGCTAATTAATTGCACTTGATTGAAAAATCACAAGACCAATTGTATTCGATCGCAGCAGTACTATGTGGATAGAAAACATTAAAACAAACTCTTTCGCATGAATGTATTTTTCAATTGCCAGGGAATAGGCAGATTATTTTCAGCAACGATTAGATTTTTCCAGATTTTCCTCGATACTCGAAGTCCACCAGTGGTTAACGCTAACTCGATAACCACCTGTTAATAGAACTTGATTGAAAAACATTTGGTCGCAATGTTACATGGATAGAAAACATTAAAATGAACTCTTTTGCATGAATGTATTTTTCAGTTCCCAGGGGAACTAGCAGATTATTTTCCAGCAACGATTGAATCTTTCCGGAATTTTCTCGATGCTGAATGGCATTCAAACGAAGAGTACCGCGCGCGTGTGTGTATGTGGCGGCTGCTCCGATCTCTTCCTGGGGAACCGTTTGTGGCATCACTCTCCTCCTGATAGATTCCCTTCTGGCCTAAGGTGCACAGGCTCTTGGTGACACCGTTCATCCGCGCTTTCATGGTAAACGAAGAGCTTCGCCACAACAGCGACAACATGCCCCAATCGCTGTTCAATTATAACTGAGTGGATTTCCGAGTGGCGCTCGCTTATATACCGATTGGTGATTTCAATAGCCTGTTTTGAAAGCAATTTTAAGACTATTGAAACAAGTTTTTGGATCAAAAAGTAACAAATATATAACGCGTAGACATTTTATCTTTCGAATGAAGTGTTTATCATACCATTTCGTTCAGTTGTTTAGGAGTTATTAACGCTCAAAATCTCGGTCTCCGGCGTAACGCTTTCGTTTTCGTAACTTTGATTTTACACCCCGGTATAGAAATGAAAGACGTAGTCCTACGTCAAAAAACCGCGAAAAACGAGCGAAATACGCACATTATGAACGATTGTAAATCGGGCTTATTTACTTCAAAATTATTGGCATTTCCTAAACATTTTGTTGAGTGTTTACTCAGAAGACGCCCTTTTTGTGAAGGCCTCGGCATTCTTTCTCAAAGCGCATGGAAGATATTGCAAAGTTTGAATTGCAATAATTTTTTTATTCTAAACGAAATTTAGACTCCGGTGAATTTGCTTCTTTTATAATTCGTTAAATGGTAATCGTAAGTAAATTTTACAATGGTTTCTGTTCAGACAAAGATAGAAATGATCCTAATCTGTTATAAATTGCTGTTCTAGGATATATTGAACTTGAAAAGGAACGATAAAGCTTTTATGGATTCATACAACAAAAAGCAGAATGTGATAAAGTCACATAAATCAACTAAAACTAAGACGGATAAAGATCAACCAGTGATTGCTGAAAACACTAAGTCATTTAATATCGTCGAGCTTAATGTCGACTGTTTGTTTTTGATTTTTAAGCATGTTGACTTGATGGATCTCATTTCGATAAAGGAATCTTGTACACATTTTCAGGGTGTAGTTAGTGATATCCTCAAGCAATATAAATATTTTAATTTTGAAGTGGTGCCTTGCGGGGAAGATGGCTTAACGATGTCTATTGCGAGGAAAATACTGGTGGAATTAGGGCCCAACATTGAGCGCCTGTCACTGCCACGAAACAGATTCGCAAAAATTGGAGTAAATATTCTGAAACTGATTCCCGGTTACTGCTTACATCTGACGGAGCTGGAGATTCTTTATTTTCCTATGAACGCCAAAACCTTGAAGAGCCTGCAAGAAGTTTTGAAGTCTTTAAACATTTTGAAACTGATCGATTGCAATATTGGTGATAGTATTGAAGAAACCCTTATCGCTGCTAATCATCTATCGAATTTGGACCTATCATATAATAATCAAATGACTGGAAAATGCTTGAGAGCCATCAGAAATATACAAAGTCTTAACTTAGAAGGATGCACTGAAATCCAAGAACAATCATTCTGCACCTTTCTAAGTAACAACAGGGCCCTCAAACATCTCAACATTAAATATTGCTATCGGCTAGCAGGAACATCTATGGAATCTATCGCACAAAACATGAGTGAATTGACCAGTCTAGTATGCTCCTATCAGCCTCGAGCAAATTTTGCGCTGATAGCGAAACTCACCAAGCTTCGTAGAATTAGTCTACACATCCTCGAATGGTCGATTGATTCACTGCTCATAGAGCTTTCGGGCTGTAACTCAATTGAGTGCATAGAACTAGAGGATGACGTATTGTTCGGTGTCGACTACGCATTGATACAGAAAATGACCAACCTAAAAGAATTGTATCTCAATTATAAGATGGACTTCGGAGATGAGCAACTTGCTATACTAAGCCAAAAAGACAACTTCAGGCAGTTGCATATTGTTGGTTGCATACATATTACCGAGAATCAGTTAGTCGAATTCATAGGAAGGAACCCGTTGCTAGAAACTTTGGATATTTCCTACTGTCAGGTCACCGACAAGTTGCTGTTCGCTGTGATTGAGATGCTGGAAAAAAAAAAGTTAATGCAGGCGATGTGTCCACCATCTCGCTAACTTATACCAAACCGCTGAAGATGATCGTTGGCGATACTGCTATCCAGAGGAGCATTTTGAATGTGAGTAAACCTTTTTTTACTATTGGAATAAATTGTATGTTGCTGGTTATAACTCATTTAGGGATGATCGCGTGAGGAGTAAGCAACATCTCGTGAAGCTTTCATTCAGTTGCAGCGCTGCTTTCTTCAGTAAATAGAAACAAGTCAACTCCCGAAGTGGCGTTTCGTGAGTAAGTCCTAGAAATGGCTTCAGTTATTGAACTGACACAACCACAATCCAATTCCATTTATTGATATTCGTTTAATTTTCTATTTATTGAATTCATCCAAATAAATTTGGTATTCCGTTACGCTAAATGGCGTTCATGACATTCAATTTCATTTTTTTTATCCCATTTATTTATTTAAGGCTCATTAGCATTTCAGCTGTAACAGAGCCGAATTTTGATCGTGTACATGTCACATGGTTATCATATCTATAATTAGCACATTACACAGTTGCCGTTCGCCAGTATTCCTTCTTTACCATTACATATGGTACATTCACACAGTAGCCATTTAGGCGTAAGAGTATTCTTTCTGTTCTTCCATTATCCAGTTGGACCACCGGACAGCGGAGACAGTTGATTGATCATTGTTGAGTTATTTATAGAACAGCAGTCCGATGTGTCTTGCAGAGCAGAGCAGTTGTATGGATGAATCGATCTTATTTCGACCGTGGATCGATCTCCATCGCTGATGATTGTTGCGTGAATGTAGCTATTCTGTAACAACACAAAGATGGTCAATGAGGGCCCTGAGTTTTGAACTCACGATCGATCGCTTACTAAGCGAACGCGCAACCAATGTGGCTACGGAGACCCCCCAAATTCAATTGTTCGATAAAGATATTGAATGAAATCTCACACTGACTGATTATCACGAAAAAAACACATAAGGAAAGCAGTCAACAAAATAAGCTCTGTACTCTTCATACTGAAATTTATGACTCTGCTCTTTATATCAATTTGTACTAGTATTATTTCTGAACATTTCAACTGATTTATTACGCTGGTTTGCCGTTTGATGTAAAAGATCAGTTTTTTTTTTGTTGAGCGTCAATGTACGGGGCGGGATGGGCATACCTGCTTGGGACAGTACGATCAGTTATTTTTTCAACATAACCCGCAAATAAAGCTTTCAAAATTTGTTATCATAGTTGGAAATGGCTAGATGTGAAATTATGGTGCGGAATTATACCAGAACATCCTATCGTAAAAAGTGGTCACAAATTAGCTTGTGAAGAGTGAAGAGTGGTACGTCAGTACGACATGCAGTGTTAGTGCATTGCGTCTCGCGAGAAACACTTCAACGTTATTTACATTGTGCAAATCCTTTGCAGGTGCTTCCGTTTCCGAGTGGTTTGCGTTACACCTAAAATGCCGCGGGTTCGGGTTCGATTCCCGTTCTGGTCGGGGAAATATTTCGTCAAAGAATTTTTTTCCGGTTTGCACTGTGGTCACGCGTGTTCTAGAGCTTGCCACTCAGAACGCATTCAATGGGCCTGATCACGAACATCACTGCCACGTACGCTTTTACGTCACTTACACTTCACTTAATCTTTTTGTGTCTATCATCATTGTCACGGACAGTTACGTGTGAAAATGAACTACGTGAAGTGAAAGTGTACATTCCCGTTTATAAGAGACATGTTCGGTGCATAATGTCGGCTGTTTGAACGTTGTATCGGTTGCATAATTTCGGACGTTTTAACGTTATGCAGGTAAAATTAATATAGCGTATGAGATAATATTCCATTTAATTAATCGTATATTTTGGAACGACAAGTTTGCGATTATACCTCGATGATTAGTTTGCTGAATCAAATACTGTCTCAAAGATGGGGAGGAATACTTGGTTGCTCTGGAATAATGTATGTAGTTGTTGAAAATATGGGAATGTAATTCTACGCTAGAGATAAAACATGACTATTATGTTTAATAATCGAAATCTCGCATACTATTGTACTCAGTTCTGTCTTACTCGTTTGAATAGTGAGAAGTATTTAGTATAGGTCAACGTTAGAATCATTTTTTAAGAACCGTTTCTACAATTTTGATGAATAATGATATCTTCTATATATCAGAATAAACCCAAATTTATCCATTTTATGATCAGTATAATCTGAGCTACTCCTTCCCATTCTCGTGTAATTTTATATACGGGACATGAGGTTTGATATAATTATTTAAACAGAAACTGGTCAGTAGCGTCGGTCAGAAGCATAATTTTCATATAAAACATCTGATGAGTTTCAAGGAATTTGCCCAAAACAGAAAATTATTCAGATTTTCTTTAGACGGATATTGAATCTTAGATATTTTTTCATTCAAAGTATGTCTTCAAAACAATATCGTTGAAAATATCTATTTCGTAAAAACAAAAGATCAATAGCCTTATTCGATGTAACTATCGTTCTGATTCGGGTCTTGTCCACCAATTACGAATGTCTGAATTACAAAACCAGCTATTCGAAATATCAACAAATCAATATTATACATACTCAATCATAATGATCGTTTTAGGCCAGTGGCCGCCATTGTCATTTTATGGGGTTGCAACTCTCTGTTAGTTTAATCCTTAAAATAGAAACAAAAAAATTCTATTCATTTAGGTTAATCGAAATTAGACCTTTCTCCATGTTTCAATCGGTCTACGAGAGCTACATTTTTAGTGCTCAATTACATCTCATAGCGCATTTATCGAATCCAAATAAACAAATTTACAACTTACTCCATTCCCCGTGACATGACAGTATCATGGTATTCATAATAACACCGAGTTCATCAAAGTTGTCGGAATAAAGATTAGAGAATCTTCCACAGGACACCCTGTATTGTTACTGTGGGGCAAAATTCAGTTCCTCTATGGGCGGCGATGCATGGAACCAATGCTATCGATGCCACTCGTTGGAGATCACTGCTTGACTTATGTTGCTAAACAATGTCACACTTTTCTTTGTTGAATTCTGATGATTACGCAGGAACGAAATAATGCTATTTTTTCCGCCACTTTATATTTGCTGCCGGTCACGACTGGTATTTTTCAAACAACTGCAAAGCCATTTTATTCATCCTTTAGGTATCTATACAATCCATTTATTTTTATCATATTCAGAGTGACTTACAGTGACTCTTAATAGATACCTAAATCTATAACTATTCGATAGCAGACCGACCGATCAAGAGATTTTGGCAGATCGCTATTGTATGAGAGCTGTCGTTGCTCTCTGAAGTGAAACATATTGTATTTGACTACGAAAACAAGCTGAAAACTGTACTTTAGCATCCAAGGTTTGAAAAATGACGTTTTTGTTAGAAAAACTTTTTTGCCTTGAATATGTACAAGTTGCGATGTATGGAAGAGTTGTAGGGCAAATATTTATCTATCATTTATCTGCCATTTCATCAAAATCTGAGATCATCATTTGGAAAAAAATCGACTTTTAGTTTTTGAAATCGTTTTTTTCAGTGTAAAATTTCAAAAATATATATATTTTTTCAGTATTTTTTTGAAAATTCGACTATTTTCCTAAAACACACTTTGTAGGACTTACCATTTTCGAGTATAGAAATTTTATTAAAAAATTATCAAAAACCAAATTAGTCTAGATAAATTTTCGGAAAACTAAGTATGCCAAGTTGCTTAATTAGGTAAGGTCTTCACGCCAAGAAAGTTTCATTGAGTTCTGAGAGGGTCATGCCAACATCTGGTCGAGTTGGCGCGAAATTCATCCTAACGAAAACAAGCTTAAATGTTTGAAACAACCAACATGGCCATATTGTAGTGCTTTCGATCGTTGGAAATGGAACAAATTTTGAATAATGTAAATTTTCCACATAAATTTATTTTAAGCATATTCATACGATGTACATTGATCAACAAGGTTTCAAATCGTGAGGTTTTAACATGTTAAATGCTCCTACATGATTTAAGACGATTCGTTCTTAGGGGGACCATATTGCGCCTATCTATCCTAGGCTATACGAGTGTTGCCATAATAAGCAACTCGCGATTTGTGGTAAATATACATGTATATTATAGCGAATTCGTTTTTGTTCAGTTTCAACCCCAGTGCCGCACTAACTGCTGTCAAAACGTTTTTTTATTCTCTCAGTTTCGCACTCAGTGTCGCACTAGTTCGCCCCGAAAGCTGTTAGTTTCGCACTGAGATGTTTCACGGGTTGGCACTCGGGTTCACCAATACAACTATACTGAACTGTCAAGTTCCGAGTATTGTTTTGGAAAATCTAAGAATAAAGACTATGAAAATGGAAAACATGCTGCTCTTGCTTTTGTATTATTTGAATCGTAATCCAATTCGGATTCTGATTTTGAAGAGTATATTCGAGTAGACGGCATTAAGCTCCGTGTGCTTTCATTGGGAGGCGAAAATTATTATGGATATTCAGGAGGAATAAACATGCTCTCAAAATCAAAATTAGGAATGAAAATTTACTTTAACGTATCGAATATTTATTTTATGTGATGAAATAAGAGGGTTTTTTCCGATATCGCAGAAACATTGAACGAAAACTGTGTCTAATGATGATTTTATATTATAATAGTAATTATTTGTGGAACAAACAGGAAATGCATCGACAAATGGTTAAGTGAGTGTCAGGACTACATGTGTTAGGTAATCAAACAATATGAAGTAAAAATTTTCATTCAAACTTTTATATTTTTACACTGCACTTGGCCCTTATAGAGAATACTTCACCTCCCAAGCACTAATATCTCCACCAGATGTCGACACTGTACATTTGTCGTCGCAAATATAAACAAATCAGACTATACAACGCACACCAACAAACCACCGCATTCGTGAAACTGAAAACGTTTTTTTATTACAGAGCCAGTGTGGCACTGACTCAGTTTTAAAAACGAATTCGCTATTAGACGAAAACGATGAACAATAAAACTAATACACGCGAGCTGCTGATCGCAATTTTTCTTATCTCTTTTTTGATGGCGACGTCAATGCATACCGAGAACCGCGGCGATATCTGTCATGCTGACGACTGATGACTGTCAGCTGGTGAGCCCCGTTGGCGATAACGTCAATTTCACGTAGCAACCAACATTCAAGTACCAAATTTAAATTTTATTTGCCAAAATTAATCGAATCAATTCCCTTTACTCGCAATACAAAAATGCCCCCGACTTGCATTTGCAATGCCGATTTCCCCAATGCCCCCTCCTTGGTTTTTGAAGTCTGTTGTTTCATATCATATATTATTTTATTCATTTTCAATGTAATGAATTGTAATGGAGTGCCCAAAATGATTGATGCAAAACTCTCGTAAATCTATCAGAAAATGGATGATTGTGAGCAAAAGAGGAAGCTAGTATTTTTGATTTCAACCAAGCAGAACAAGGTATTTCCGTTTAGATAGCGGGTGATATTTGTCAATTGTTTGATGATTAGTCCCGTGACATATATTATTTTATTCAATGTAAAAAACATATACGGAGTATCAAAATCGATTGACGCAAAAATCTCATCAGTTCACCACGAAATGATTGAGCAATAAAGGTTTGAAATTGGATATTTTTCACGATGCGATCGATTTTCGTTTTTTAATTTGTACCCCCTATATTTCCTCCGAAAGACGTAATCCTACGTTAAAAATATCACCATAGAGCTGCATGGCAGAAACGATGAAAATCTAAACACCTCCAAGTCGAGTGAAAATCGCCTACTGCGGTACTTCACCAGATTGTACACAGCGCCAGAGGTGCGCTTCACTGGGCTTGATTTAATAGGGGAACCCAATGAGATACATATAGAGGTGGAGCAGTAGGCGAAGTGTATCTGTATTGGCAAGCAGAATATCGTGTCGTAATTATTTGCATTCAATATGGAATGTATATGGAAGAAACAAAACAATGTTGAAAGTAGTTACGATTGCATGATAATTTGAAGTAAAATTCTCATGAAATCATTCAACTGGTTGTTTTTTAACAGATGACAACTATATCGTGGCTTATTTCGATTATTCATGTGGTAAAAAGGTCCAGAGAGCAGTCGTATGCTTAGTTCCTGAAAGCAGTAACATTTTCGGTGAAATTTTGATTAATTGGCGATTATTATCTCACAACATACACATCGACACTGAGAGCCTTCGGAACATCAACTTCATAACGGTTAAAATAATGAAACTTCGTTTGTTTCTATGAACGTGAAGGAGTGAAAATGGAACATGGAAATATCACTTTTATCCGTATTTTTCGACGTGATTCCACAAATATTCACTTCACGCTATCACATTAGCCTCATATTCAACGGGAGCTCTACAAAAATGTACATTTTTCATTGATATATTACTTCATGAAAATAGCATTTTCACATGGATGCGGTGAGCAATCAAAGATAAACACCACGACTGACGTCATTATTTGCGAAATAGTTTTGGCAGCGCATGCTATGTCGCTCGAAACTCAACCATCTTCATTACCTTTTTTCCAGGACATTGAGGGGAACCCATGCTACAATAAATCCCTTGCCTACTCTGGCTTGGAGATAGTGTTGAAACGCGTGACCGGAATAAATCGCCACAGTAAACAACTGCAACAGAAACAACCACTTAGAAAAAGTGTAGTAGGCTAGAAATATTTGGCGCGGGAAAAACATCATGTTTCTATTATAAATTTATTCTCTTGTTCTCGTTTTTCGAAATTTATTCTGAGGACAATGTAATTTTTGGCGAGGATAAGGAATCGAGGCGGCCCAAGCCGCCAAGATGACGTAATCCGAGTACACCGCCGACCCGCCGTCGGAAGCGGCGGTGTCTCGCACGCAAACCTGGGATCCACTGATTGCCCGGTTAGTTTGAAACATAGGATACGATCCTTTAGAAATGTCCGACCGAGCTCTAGCGAGCGTCGGACGGTATACGTCTGCCCGGGGCGTTACGTTTGCCTGGGGCGATAAGTTTGCCCGGTTAATTCTTGTTTTGAAATACAATACCGCGCCACAATATTTATAGCCTACTACACTTTTTATGAGTGGTGGTTTCTGTTGCAGTCGTTTTCTTCTGCGCTTTATTCCGGGAATCGTTGAAACGATGGGTTCATTTTTGTGATTTCTATGTTCTGGTATCAAAGATGTTAATTATGTTCTTGTAATATAAATAAAACATACTCTTAAGACATTGAGTGGAATGATTTATTCAACTAAAATTTGCAAAAATAACATATTACACGGGGAAAAGAAGTAAAGTTTAACTGTAATATATTAGCCACGGTTCGCCACAAGATCTTCCGGGTTGAACATACCCTGTGAAATAAATGTATTAATTTTCTAGATTCAAAACGAACGAAACCAATAATCACCTTCGCACGTCTCAGGATTGAATCCTTGCTGGCATCATACGGATGATCCTTCGAAGGAATTTCCAGCACAGCTGGAGTAGGTGAGGTGTGGGCATCGATAACGTGCCGAATCATTTCGGCGTAATTCTGATTAATCAGAATTATATCGATGTCATCACGTTTGATGAAACGCTTGAAGCAATCCTCGATCTCGCCGACGGCAGTGTCTGTTTTGTTTGGTGAAAGAATTAAACCGATAAATAAGGAGCTTAAAAGACAGTTTTCTGCATCTGTGTTACTTACTTTTATCGACAACCATGAAGTTGGGGTGACGATTTTTGTTGATTTCACCGATACCACCGAGCAAGAAACCAACACATGTATCCTGAAATTCAAATGAAGGAACATAATAAATCCGTAAAATGCATAACTATTCAAAAAAAAAAACATGTCATCTGAAAATAATCAGTTGTAATTCCCGAGATTTTGAATTCCTCCGGATTTATACGGTCGAGACGAGCTTATCTCCACTCACCTCGTCTCCAATAACGGAAATGAGCTTCCCCTTAACTGCTGATAGTAATGCCATTTGTACGATTGTGTTTTGCTTGAATGCAGAAAGTAGAAAATATTGATTTTTGATAAATTCTTTTAAAACAGAATTCAATCTCACAAGCAGCCGAACCGAATAAGAAAAATATGTCACCTGATCAAAAGTTCATCATCTGACAGACCACAGCAGGAGATTATTCAGTTTTACCCAGGGGTGCGTAACGCAATTGTTTACTGTTGCATGTAATCAAAACCTGAGAGAGAGGAGCCAGCTCGCGTTTGTTGTGATCACACTTATGTCAGCGCGAACCAGTCACGGTGAACCAAGGGGAAGTATTGAAATATGTAGAAAATTTCAACATGACATTTTTTTGCAAGACGTTTTATGTGAAAATAATGTTGACGTCGGACTACATCTTTCATTTCTATACTGGGGTGTAAGTTCAAAGCTTCGAGAACGAGAGTGTTACATTGGAGAAACAGGATTTTGAGCAATAAACCCTCTTCGCCGGATGAAAAAAATGGTATGATAACCGCTTCATTCAAAAGATAAAATGTCTACGCGTTATATGTGTGTTACTTATTGATCCAAAAACTTGTTTCAACAGCTCAAAAATTGTTTTGAAAGCTAGCTATTGAAATCACAAAAATCTGTATATAAGTAGATGCCAGCTCCACTCAATTATAATCGTACAGCGGTTAGATCATTTTGGAACAGTTACTGCTGCAAAAAACAAAAACAAACTTGCTGCTGTGAAGAAGGCGACCAGCAAGAAGAAAGCTGCTGCTACTGCTGGTGTGGCTGCCCGAAAGCAAAATACTGCGGTCAAATATATTCTTTTTGTAATTTCTTTGATCAAGTGCGATCAACGTAAGATTACATCTTTCGAGCACTTATTAGGAGTACAATGAATCTTGAGAAAGACAATTCATTCCTGCTCGACACTCGCACAAAAAATGTTCACTCATCAATGTCACAAACGGGAAGTGGGTGTTGTGAGGGAGGGCAGAGTGAGCGCAACATTTACGCAGACTGATTGGAAGCGACAGATATGTTGTATATGGGAAGTGGTATACAAATTATATCACACATAAAGGGGAGAAAGAATCTTGACCCTTTTAGTTTTTTGGACAAGACTATTGGTTCACCTTCACTATCGGTCAATTCGATTGGATCTTCAGTGATACTATTGCCTTGATTAAACTTGCATGTCAAATTTAAATATTGCATATGAATGGTCCATCAGTGATGGGCAGGAATATCATGGCAAAGATTATGAGAGACTGGTAGTATAATTCTCATCTTCATCCGAATGCCTGTTAAAAATGCAGACTCAGCATTCTTTTTAGTCAACCTAGTATTATTTCCATCGGACACAAACAAAATTCCCTCAAAATGCACCTGAGAGAAATCAATGTTGGCTATTTCCATTGGAAGATTAGCTCTTATTTTATTTTTTTTTTTTTGTCTGTATTATAGTGATTTTCAACTCATTTGGCTGGTTCGTCACTTTTACTTCCATTTTTGGAAGAATGTCGGGAGTGAGAATTGAACTCGTGACCTTCAGCGTGAGAGGCATGGATGTTACCACTACGCCAGATCGCCTCCCTTCTCTTATTTTATGTATTCCACATACACACAGGTTTTTTTCACGCGGGGGATACGTATCTCGTAAAAAAACCGCGTTAATTGAAAAATCCGCGTAAAAAAACCGCGTAAAAAAACCTGGAAGAACGCTGCATATTCAAATTGCATCGGAGATAGACAATCATCGCCCACATTGCAAAAATCGATTCGTCGAGCTTGCAGCAATAGATCAACCTGGAACCAGTGAAAGAATACAAGAATTCGCGAAAACTGAATGAACGATCGGAAAAAGTCACAAATGGGCCCAAAACACCCATAAATTCACACAAGATCTCCACCAACAAACAAATCATAAAGGTCGGTTTGCTTCTAATTTCGGATTTTGTTTTAGAAATCATCGAAATAATTCTTTAGGACAACTATATCGAAATTATCAAAAGTAAAAAATGTTTGAATGGGCCGATGCCGCTAGAAGCCATGATGTGGGCTGACCTGGTACATCTTTTATTATTTCCTACATGATCAGTGTTCAAATTTTTACCCCCCATATATTCCTGTTGGACGCAGTCCTATGTCAAAAATCTAATCGGGGATAAAACGCACAAATGTACTCACTAACAAAACTTCACGTCAAGTTTGAACACTTTTCTCATAAATGAATGACAACAACTTGCTTGATTGAAATTGTCAGTTTGGAATTTTCTTGATGAGAATGCGTAAATATAATAAGAAGAAAACAAACTATCTGTCATTCAGCTGGCTCCTCTCTCTCAGATCAAAACTAAATAAAGTCAATGGTTTTCGAAGTAGGTTATGTGCAAGGTGTTATATATATATATATATATATATATATATATATATATATATATATATAACTAAAGGTGTGACCGTCTCGCCAGTAAATGTGCGAGGGGAAACGGTAAAAATATACAGAGGACTATGAAAAGGGATTTGACTTCAAATAGAGATGTCTAAATTTTTCGTTTTCTCGATTGTCGATTAATCGTGGGGTCATTTTTAAATATTCGATTCATTCGAATAATTGTCTTTCAGTATTCGATTAATCGAGCGAATATTTATTTCTTGTAATCGAAAAGAACAGACATTTATAATAAAAAAAAAATATGAAGTCATAATTTTAAAAGTTACATTAAATATAGTTTTGAAATAAACATGGTTCAGAATAATGGTTTTTGAATGAAATGGTATTTCAGTATATTGATAAATTTACCATTTCATTATTTTTTGAGGACGATTGAAAAAAGAGCACACCATGAACATTATGCACAATATTTTTATTGTACCAACATAATTTTTTTCTCTGTTCAAAATTACCTGTTCTTCGAATGTTGTTGAAATAGCTGATTTATTTGAATATTTCTGCTTGGTCCCTACAGCTACTATTTCAAAAGAAGTATATTTATAGAATCATTGACCACTAGTGTAATATATTTTCCTTGGCACTCTGAATTTGAATACTACTTTATTAGAACGGGAGCTGAGACCACCCTCGTCAAGTCCGCATTTTACTCCGGCAGACCCTGAATTCTCGCGTAACTTTTGAAAAGGTCCTAAGTTACAAATGTAAACAAATCGAGTTAATGGATGCACACTATTAGTGCTTAATCATTGAATGTAATGCGAAAACAACCGTTCAAGTATCTATGCTTTTCACCTTTTAAGCGCCGATAAAAAAAATGTCCAATGTACAGATTCGAATTTTAAGCACTCGACTATTACTTCGGACGTCACTTTCCTCTGACGCTCGATACGTCCGAAGTAACAAAGCAATCAAAACAACACGAAGTCGCAATTCGGACATTTTGAGTTTTTGTTATTTTCGGGTGTTGGTATCGTTTTTAGTGCAATTCAACGAGTTATAACAATAATGATCTGCTTTTAGCACGAAGTGCAAGTATTTGAAGCATTGTTCAGTAGTTATGTGCAAATTGTCATCGTACAACGTAATTTGTCCAATGTACGAAGCGGTCAGTCAAAACGTCCAGTGTAACATTTTTCGCTCGGACGCTTCAATTTCAAACTAAAATCACATAACAGTTACGATTGGTGTTGCAGAGTTAGTATTGCCTGCTAGTGGTAAAAGTAGTGATAAAGATCGATTCCTTTCGAAACAATTCGCGGAACAATGTTCCGGTCTTCAACTTCGTTTTTCTCGAGTTGATGTGAATGTTACATAGGACCTTTTCAAAAATTACGCGAGAATTCTTCTTTCAGGTCTCCTCCACCACCAGGGAATCATTTTTATGCTTCAACCGTAATTGGTTTAGCATATCCGATGAATTTCGACGAAACACCATGATGGTTAACACTACTCGCGCATAGGTCTGAGAGATTGAGAAATCAATAATTCGTTAATTTCTCGAAAAACATCAACACTACGACATTGCGATTCTCTCTAGTTCCGTCATTCGTTGTTCGTCATCTTTCAGCGTATGGTATAAGTTGGTACGAAGCGGACGTGTATCACTTTTTCACCACTTTCGGTTTTTGCTGCAAACGGATTTTAACGATTTATATACCAATCGAATCGGAATTTTTCTAAGATTTG